>NW_026944032.1:0-234221 GCF_033296635.1 Dichotomopilus funicola
CCAAAAAGTATAGAACTCCTTCCACTCCTCAGCTTCTGGAAATGCTGGTTGGCACCGTATAAGGACCGCCTTATTTGCATGCCAGGTACAGAGAGATGTTGCCGATGAAAAGAGAGTTGAAGCTACATTGATGACTGCCTGGCACCGGTCTGTTAAAATGACTGATGGGAAGACTCCGCCACACTGCTCATATAGGGTCTTCAACCGCTCGAGGGCCCATATATAGTCTTCTTCAGTCTCCCCGCTCAAAAACGCAAAGGCAATACAGAAGGAGCGCCCAGTCGCATCAACACCGATCATATCAAGGAGCGGCATACCATATTTATTTGTCTTATACGTACAGTCGAGAAGGAGGACTTCAGGGTACGCTCGAAGGTAGACAAGAGAGTCAGGATGCGCAAAGAGAACTGCCGTTACATGCCTATCCGGCCCATATTGTACACGGCTCCAGAAACCTTCTTCCTCGAGCTGATTTACAAGTGCATAGATTGGACTTTGGCCTTGACGAGAGTCCCGGCGGACTTCGGCAATATAGTTGTAGATATCTTGACGTGTTGCTAAAGAACCGCTTTGCCGTACGACTGTTTGGATCTCCTTTGGCGCAAGGCCAGCGTCTGAGAGTACCGGTAGCTGTGATATACCGCCAGAGAGCTGTCGGTGGACAGGGTGTGCAGATGGGTGTAAACTCGGCTCGTGGTTATGGGTTGCGAAGCGACGATCTAGACGATGCTTTAGAGTCCAGCCTTCGCTAGACTCTTTGGCAAGGACTGAAAAGGGGCAATTCGTCATACGGGTAGTCGTTTTTCTCCGGCGGTCTCGCTCTGGGGACGAAGGTGGTCGACGACTTCGATCGCAAGCATATATGACAGTTGAAAGGCCGGTCTTCTCCTTGGTTGACCTATGGGTTGTAAAAGCGTAGCCTCGAGGCTTTGCGTACGCGTTGATTGATTCGAATAAAGCCTGTCGAGACTCGAAAAAGCCTTCGGGAGGGAGGCAGTTGTCTGGGAAGGTAGCCATGACTCTGGTGTGGGCGATATGTTGGCTGTGGTGGTGGCATTCAGGGGTTCAGGGGCACAAGGTCGATGCCGCGTTTGATGCATTTTGTAGATTATATAAGCTATTTCAGGTTTACGTAAGCGCACGGACCCGTGCGCCTAGTGGGAGCCCCACTATTCGTTTGAATTATGTAATCTGCAGGGGCTGAAACGGCGCCCACTAGATCCACGGGTCCGTGTCAGTTACGTAAGCACAACAATTATGTAAGCACCAAAATTCCAAGTGCCCGCGCCCGCCCGCGCCCCTGAACTGCGTGCCCCTGAACCCCTGAATGCCATCACCAATACCACTACTCTGGCCAACTACAGTACATCTGAATACCGCAAAGGGCATGCCCTGGAGGTCCTTGTATGGCCAACTGCGTAGCACTTGGTACACTTGCTCGGAGCCCAACTACCGTCGGGCGACCCCTTGGCTAGTACCGAGAAGGGGCAGCTTGTTACTCGACTGGTCGTTCTTCTCTGGCGGTTGCTTAATGCCTTAGGTGGATGGTAGCTCCGATCGCATGCGTAGATAGCTGTAATATGACCGTTCTTCTCTCGCGTCGATCTCTGGGTTGTGAAGGCGTAACCTCTTGGCTTAGCCCACGCGTTGATCGCCCTGAATAAGGCATCTCGGGAGTCATGTATAGCCTCGGGAGGGAGGCAGTCGTCTGGGAAGGTAGCCATAGCGATGGCGATGGCGATGGCGATGTCGTTGGTGGTGGCATTCAGGGGCACGCAGTTCAGGGGCGCGGGCGGGCGCGGACACTTGGAATTTTGGTGCTTACATAATCGTTGTGCTTACGTAACTGCCACGGGCCCGTGGATCTAGTGGGCGCCGGGCTGAAACCCATGGACGTGTAACTCTTCCGTACTGATCGTAAAGCTGTGACGCAGCAAATGAAAGCCTCGATCCCCTAGTTCTGCACTTGTCGCATCCGTCTTGTTTGCATCTTCTTGACAACGCCACGCTGGAAATAATTGGGTTGAAACAAGGCAGTCGTCTTAAAGTTGAGGCACACTCCGCCGTAAAACAAAGTGCTCATTCAGAACCACCTCCACGCACCCCTCATCTGCTCCAGATGTCTCGAAGAAAATCCAACGGTCTCCAATGCAACGAAAACCCGCATTTCCCGCAACGCTCATGCCGTCAACCGCAGAAAGCTTGGCCCGGGAGCCCGGCCCACCCAAAACGTGCTCACTGTGCCATCCGCCGGGAGCGTCAATAAAAAGATCCGGGAAACTTGCTCAAACCCGCTTCCATGCCTGCACCTCTCGACCAATGACGGGCCGTCTTATTCAGGCACGCCGCGCGCATCCCCATCGGAAACATACTCAATGCGGCTTCGGGAGCGCGCCGACTGGTGAACGGGACAAGAAGGGGGAGGGGCCTGAGGGGGGCTCGCACTTGGGTTGCCAAAGATGTCTGTCCGCAGGAAGGCTCCCGACCTCCGTCGAGGTGACGGATGGCTGACTGCGTTGAATGAGTGCTCGAAACAGAATGCGGAGCTTGCAGTACCGCAGCGCGCACCGATGTCTTGTCTCGCCACTGTTGGTGCTGATGCCGGGCTCCCGGTGGACGGTTTGCTCAGAATAACTGACAAAATCTCCGGAATCCATCGGGAAGGTATATCTGCAGGGCTGCCGCGTGGTTCTCCCCTTTTGTTGTCTTAGGTTGATCTGTTGATCGAATTCGACAAAACCCATCTTCGCCATCGACAAGCTCGGCAACAACCCGCGGACTGCAGAAAACAGCTTCCTGCGGCTAGCCCGCCATGGCGTCCACTTTCCGTCTTCTTCTTCTCTTCGCACTTTCAGGGCTAGTTCACAACTTCGCGGCCGCACAAAATGGCGTCGTCGGGTACGGCATCGACTTGTACGGCGACCTGTGCTGCCAAGCCTGCCACGACTCCCTCTCTTCCCTGTACCTGAGCTGTACCACCTTCCACGATGGCGACATGGGCGGGGGCGACGGTATGGGTATGGGCGGGATGGATGGGATGGACATGGGCCCGATGGGGATGACCAGCCCGGAGTGCTACGCCAACAACACGGCCTGGCTCGAGACGATGGCGTACTGCATCCAGCAGAACTGCGACGCCGACGGGTACCCAGCCGAGAAGCAGGCGGCGTGTTTCAGCAAGCAGGCCGTGGGCGGCGCGTCGACGCCGACGTTTAAGGAGAGTCTTCCGGCCCGGCCGCCGACGGAGGAGCTGGCTAGTGATGCGATGTGGCTGAATAAGACGAGCTTGGTAAACCACGAGTTGTACTATTCCACTCATGGCACGTATGGGGAGTTTGCCAGGCAGGAGAGGCTACACACGAAATATTCGTACGTCAACACTTGCGGTTCTAGGGTGGTGGTTATTATGTTGTCTGTTGTTGGGTTTTGGACGGTGTAGGGAACTGACACTTAGACTTCACAGTCTCATCGTCTACCTCGTCACGATCGGCCTCATCACAGTCTGCGGGCTCTTCGCGCAAGCATTCAGCGTGCTTCCCGGCCTGCATAAAAGCCTCAGCAACTCGTCTCTCTACGCCAAACTTCAATCCTCTGTCTTCCTCCCCGCCCTCTTCGGTAGCAAACGCCTGCAACCCTTACCCGGCCAACTCGGTTACGTTCCAGGCCGCGCACTCAGCCTGTTCATCGCACTCTTCATCATCCTCAACACCATCTTCTCTGCCGTTGACTATGGCAACTTCTCGCCCAACCTCTGGTTCATGTCTCCAGAGTTCGAGACGGCCGAATACGTCGGCAACCGCACGGGCACGCTCAGCTTGGTGAACATGAGCATTGCCATTCTCTTTGCGGGCCGGAACAATGTGTTGATGGCGTTCACAGGGTGGAGCCAGACGACGTTTATGGTGCTGCACCGATGGATTGCGAGGGTTGCGGCCGTGCAGGCGGTTGTGCATTCGATTGCGTATACCGTGGCATACTTCGAGCCCGGATATGAGGGCGCGTCGGCGTATGCCGCGATGGCGGCCCAGCCTTTCTTCGTAGGTTCCCCTGCTCCCCCTTTCCCTCGTCGCTGTAATGAAAAACGCGATACTAACTGTCACTAGTACTGGGGCATAATTGGCACCATCGCCCTCTGCCTTGCGGCCGCATTCGCCTTCCTTCCCTTCCGCGCCCGTCTCTACGAGCTCTTCCTGTTCTTCCACATCGCCTTTGTGGTCATCGCCCTCGTTGGGTGCTGGTACCACCTGATCCCCCACTTCGGCTTTGACTACGGCTACCAAGTCTGGCTGTACCTGTGCTTCGCCTTTTGGGCCGCCGACCGCGTGGCCAGGGTGGCCCGCCTGCTGTACTACAACGGTCTGACGGGGTCGAAAGCCGTCGTGGAGGCTGTCCCAGGCTGCGACGGAGAAATCCTCCAAGTGACGCTCTTCCCACGGTCGACGCGTGGGTTTGGTCCAGGGCAGCATAGTTTCCTGTATGTCAGTGGGCTGCTGAAGTTTTGGGAGAGCCATCCCTTCAGCGTGGCTGCGTGGTCGAAAAAGGGACAAACCGGCGAGGAAAAGCCGAACGTCAAGTTTTTGATTCGCGCGCACAAGGGTGTTACAGCCAAACTGCGGCGCCATGCGCTCGCACTTGATTCCTCCTCCACGCCGGCTGCGCCACTGACGCTCTCTGTGATGACGGAGGGGCCCTACGCCGGACACCGCGCGACGCTGTACCCGCTCCGGACCGCGGACACGGTGGTGTGTGTGGCGGGCGGTGTCGGCATTACTCATGTGTTGGGTGTGCTACAGAGCCTGCGCGCGTACACGGCCGGGAGTGGCACGGAAAAGACCGAGGAAGGGGTAGTAGTGGAGGGTGAGAGGAGGAGAAAGAGGGTGGTGTTGGCGTGGACGGCGCGGGAAAGGGCTTTGATCGAGCATGTCCGACAGACCTTTGACCTGGAGGGCGTGGAATGTCAGTTTTGGTGCTCGGAGTTTACCTCATCATCATCGTCGCCTTCGTCGGCCCCTGTGGATGTGGAGAGCTCCGGGAACCAGAGTGATAGCGGGAGTGCTGGTGTGCTGGACAAGGAAATTGGGTCTGACACGATCGTGCCGGTGCCAGGGGCTGGTGCTGCGGTGAAGTCTGGGAAGATGGATGTCGGGGCTGTGCTGCGCGATGCGGTGGAAGCGGGCCAACAGACTGCCGTGTTGGTGTGTGCGCCGGGAGCGATGGCGGATGAGGTCACGAAGCAGGTGGTCGTGTGTGTGAAGGGTGGGTTCCGAGTGGATTTGGTGGAGGAAACGTTTGCTTGGTAGTTGTTTTTTTGCTGCTTGTCTTGGCATGTTGATTTTCACATGTTCTGCGAAATACCCTCAAGGTTCTTGAAAATGCCCTCAAGGTTCCTGCTGTTATTGTTGTTGCGAATTCAATTTTGTCATCGATCCCTCAAGGTTGTCGTGGAGCTCATATCTTCTCTTGATCGTGGAGGTGTACTATCAAGGTTCACAGAGCTTGGTATATCTCTTCCCGTCTTGGCTATTCCATGGCGCGAGTTGTGGTTTGCTGCTCTGACACGATAAATCACATCCTTGCACAAATATCCACCACATCCCACTCTTTCCCCCGAAACTTTGTCCATGGTCCACCTCACAACATCCATCTCCTCAGTCCCATGTCCCTGAAAAACGGGAGGACGGACGGGAGGCCGGGAGCCATGAAGAACAAGAACGCTTAGGTTTCTTGCCAGCTGGCACGCTTCTGCAACTCCTCGACTAAAAAGGGCAAAGCGGATGGCGTGCCGAGAAAGGGTCCAACACGGCGGACCCTGTACGGTTCTTACTCACCGCTAACGGTAACGTAACCGTAACCCGAGCAAACTTGCTCACCTGCAAGCCAAGAGCGAGGTATCGGTACTTCCGTACTTTGACAAGGGGCGCGGTCTGGTGAGTTCTGCGTGGAGCTCAGGAACCCCGACGGCTACTCGAAACAGCGATGGGCGCGTTGCAGGACCGTGCCGTCACTGCAGCTGGGTGCTGATGGCCCCTTGCACGAGGGGATCGTCGGGACGAGAAGGCGGGCTCGGCTGCGAGATACGATTCTGCGATGCGGATGGGAAGGAGGGGGGATGGTGTGGTGTATATATGTATTCGGGTCTTCGGATGGCCGGTGGTGGTTGCAGATGGTCGCATGGCTGGACGGACAGGTGACTTGCTGTGGCCGATCAACTTCCCTCTTCTACTTCCTTCATTTCTGTGTTTGGTGTCACCGTAACCATCCAGACCTCACTCGCCCTCTTGACTCTCGTGCCCTCAAAATTCCCAATAATGCAAACTGTCTCTATCCTCGGTGCCGGCCCAGCAGGCTTCGCCCTCGCAGCTGGCCTCCAAAATCACGGCAACGATGTGTTGGTATACGGCCATCCGACACATCAACGTCATGCCAACCAAGTCCGGCGTAACGGCGGCCGCCTTCAGGTTTCCGGGCGATTGGAGGGGACCTTCCCCATCGGCGTGACCTCCTCCATGGCTGAGGCCGTGGCTTTCTCCCGTATCCTCATTATCACGGTACCTTCAACGGGCCAAGAAACAGTTCTCGCCGAACTGCGGCCGTTCGACCTCCGCCAACACATCATTGTTGCTATCCCCGGCAACCTCTTTTCACTGATTGCTTCTGCCGAGGGTATCGAAGTCGGCTGTATCTTTGAGACCAATCTTTCACCTTATTCCTGCCGCATGGACGACGAAGGCGACGGCGGACTGACGGTGATGGGCCAAAAGGAACGCGTCTTCATCGCCCCCTTTTTCCCTTCCTTAGCCTCGTCATCCTCATCACACAACAACCGCCGAAGGCCAACAACCACAACAGCAACACGCCGCCTCATGACCCCAGAAATGTACACCACCATCTCCAATCTCTTCCCCACCAGCCAACTCCGCTGGTGCAGCAGCATCCTCGAAGTCTGCCTCGCCAACGTCAACGGCATCTTCCACCCGCTCATGATGCTCCTCAACGCCGGGCGAATCGAAAACACAGGCGGTGATTTTTACCTCTACTCCGACGGCCTGACCCCCGCCGTGGAACGGGCCATGTGTGCCCTAGACAGCGTGCGCATGCAGATCGGTGAGGCGCTCGGGTATCGCGGCATGCAGACGGCTGTGGAAGTGTCGAATGAGTGTTATGGGCAAGGGTTCAGGGGGTTTGTGGATTTGGCGACGGGGTCGGCGCCGCATAATCGGTTGCGGGCGCCGGGGGGGATGGAGAATCGGAATCTGTCGGAGGATGTGCCGGATTTGTTGGTGACGTGGTGTGGGCTGGCTGAGAGGCTGGGGGTGGATGCCGGGCCGGTGAGGGCGGTGATCACGATGGCGGAGATGGTGATGGGGGTGGATTATTTTGGGACGGGCCGGGGGTTGGCGAGGTTGGGGTTGGAGGGGATGGATAGGGAGGAGTTGGTTGAGAGGTTTGGTGTTGGGGGAGAGAAGGAGAGGGACATGCCGAAGGAAAGGGAGAGGGAGAGAGAGAGGGTAATTGTTCCGGTGGCCATGGTAGCTAGCAGCAGTCGACTGTAATATTGCGGCAGCGTAGCAGTGTTGTGTTTAATCTAATTCAGTCGCTACATCGGAATTTGCACATCTATTTCTCAACATTTCCCCGGCGCGAAATCGGATTCAGGGGTGACAAAACACTCTTATGTTCCTACAACAAATCCAGCAAACCCTCACCCATCCTTGCCCTCCCATCCCCAAACCCTCCACCCTCTAATCCACGCACCGTACCTCCCAAACAAAACCGGCACCGGTGCCAGCCCCAAAGCCAGAAACCCCAACAACCCATTCCCCCACCCCCATCCCAGCCGCTCATACAATCCCAACCCACCCAACGGCAATAATGCACCGGCCAAGCCCCTCAACACCGCATTCGCACCCACAGCGCTCGCCGCATGCCCTTCAAACGCATCGATCAAATATGTCTGCACGCCCACAAACACCAGAATCGACCCGAACCCGGTGATGGCTGTCCCGAGTAGTGGTACCGCCCAGTGCACTGCGTATTCCGCTGTCCAGCCGTACACGAACAGGCCCAGGGGGAAGGCCAGCGCGCCTGGTACGGTGATAACCAGGGGCAGACGGTCCTCTGGCGTGATCATCCGCGCTGGCCCCCCTTGCTCTGACTGGCCTTTATTCACCTTTTTGATGTTCCGATCGCTGAACCGCGCCGTGTAGGCCAGACCTAGCAGCGTGCCAGTGCCCCCAGGGAGAAACACGAGCCCGGCTGCGGAAGGGGAGAAGTCGTAGATGGCTGGGAAGACGAAGGCGTAGGTGGCAAAGAGGAGGTAGAGGGTGCCGTAGAGCACGGCGACGTAAGTGCAGAGGATAGTGACGGCTGGGCGGGTGAGAAGGAGGACGCTGGGACGGAGGATAGCTTGCGTAAAGAGGTCTTTGGGGTTGGTGGTTTTGGAGGCGAGTGCAAGTTTGGAGACGTAGATGGGGGGTGTGGAATTGGAGTCTGTGTGTTTGTTGCGGTTGAGTTTGTTGAGCTTGGCGGCTTTGCGGGCGAGTAAAACGGGTGGGTAAGTTTCGCGGAGGATGAAGAAAGCTGCGATAGTGGCGAGGGCAATCTGGTGTTGTTAATTTTTTTCTTCTTCTTTTTTTCGTTTGACCTTAGGAAACTCACCACGACAGCAACTCCCCAAAACACCCACTTCCACCCTGCGACCTCTGACACATATCCACCAATAATCGGCCCAACCATCGGTCCCAGAATTGTCCCAACCGACCACACCGACACCGCCCGGCCCCTCTCCTCCTTCGGCATCACGTCCGCAATTGTCCCAGACCCGATCGTGATCGTAGCCACGCCCACAAACCCAGACAGGAACCGGAACGCCAGAAACGTCTGTTCATTGGGGGCCACGGAGCAGAGTAACGTAAAGAGCAGGAAGAGGACATTCGTAGTGTTATAGATGATAACCCGGCCGTAGAGCTCGCTGAGGGGGGCAAGTAGGAGTGGCCCGGAGGCGAAGCCGAGCACGAAGATGGAGACTGAGAACGTTGCAAAGAGGGGGGACGTGGTCTGGAAGTCTTGCATAATCCGTGGGACGGCGGGTGCTATCATGGAGGATACCAGGGGACTATTCTCAAATACCTATTAGAGAACGAATGGTTCTGAATAAAGGTGAAGTTATTCAAAAGTCCACTTACACGAGGAAGCTGATTACAGACAAGGTGAGGATGTTGGCCCATTTCACCAACGCCGACCAGTTCAATGGGTTAGCCGGATCCTCATTTTCGGGCTCTTCCCAGCTAACTATGATCTCAACTGGTGAGCCGGGCATGGTAATGGCGATGCATGTGGATTTGTCGGAGGGTAGTTCGCTTGATGAACTTGATGTAAGAGCCATTGCCGGATTAGGAAATTTGTGTATTTCCGTAATTGGGTAGGTATCGCGCACTGCCCCGAGAGGTTAGCTACGAGAGATGAAGAAGCCTCGTAGTACACAGCTGTCAACAGCGACACCTGTGAATCGTTCTCACCAAACTCTCAACAACACTGAATACTCCCTTCTTTGGTCAAACGAGTCTCGGACCCCCAAGGTTCTCGGTTCACACACACATTGCCAGCATTCGGAACCCCACGCACACCACGCCAAGACCACCCCGGCACCTGCAGCATGCCATCGCAATCGACATGGTTCCGGCTTCTGGGGTCCTGGATCCTGCCCCGCGGGCTGCGTTTCAGTGCATAAGAACATGCGCAAAATCGCTCATCTGACCCTGAATGGCAAATACGTGAATAAGACCGTTCCAGCGGGTTTGGATGGATGAGCCGTTATTGACTTTAATGTTGTTCAACACTTCATGTTATCCCAAAAGAGGCAAACAGGTGCAAAAAGCTCGCCACCAAGCGCTGTGATCTAGATGCGGAAGTTGCGACCCCGAAAGTGGATATCGGTCGTGTTGTTCGAGATAATTCCGGTACTAGGTAGGTAGGTACAAACAGCAGTTGATGGAAGGTACGCCCCCCGTACATATTATCAAATGAGATCCCTGGTGAAGTAAGACACCAACGGGTAATTGGCACTTTGAAGCCCAAGTCGAGACGCGGCAGGTCAAACAGAGCCGGTGTCTATACTTTTCGTCATTGCAATCCCAGATGTCCTATGCCCATTGAGGGGCCAAGTTTGGATGAGACTTTTATGTAATCACCTTTCCGTCCTAGAGCACCGCTACAGTCACCAACAATTCCATCTCCATCCTGATTCCTTCCCCCGGCACCTCCAACTTCTCCCATTCAACCTTCATCTCTGCCCTCGCCTTTGGCCTCAACTCCAACGGAATCCCCCCATACGTCTGCCCCGACGAGCTTGTATCTAACCAATCGATCATCTCATCCGCGTCCTTCGTCGCCTTGACAATCCCGTTCACCACAATCTCCCATCCACCATCCACAAAACCAGCAGCCCGTAATAACTCCTCAATTTCCACGCGCTTCAAAAACTTGGGCGGCCCAGCGTCAGCCCCGCGGTAGTACTCGTTGTACGGCGCGCGCGTGAGCACTGTTTCCTTGATACGCTCTTGCGCGCTGAGGAAGTCGCCTGACCCGCCCGAGATGCCGAGACGCCCGCCCTTGCGGAGCACACGGGCGAATTCCCGGATGGCGCCGGGCTGGTCGGGGACCCAGTGCAGAGTAGAGTTGACAAAGACGGCGTCGAAGCTGTCGCTGGGGAATCGGGAGAGGTCTTCGGCTACGCCTTCGTAGAATGACAGGTTGCTGTCAGGCGAACCTGCGATGGATTCGTTGGCGAGGGCTATGCGCTCTGGGCTGGGGTCGATGCCGACTACGCTGCCTTGGGGTCCGACGAGGGTGCCGAGGTGGGCGGTGATGTTGCCAGGCCCGCAGCCGACGTCAAGTACGCGCGAGCCGGGGGTGATTTGAAGGCGGTCGAGAAGGAAGACGGCAGCGTTGGATTGTGTGGTATTGGCGCGGGTGTACCCAACGGCAAGCTCTTTGGTGTCGCCCATGGTTTGTATGAAATGACCGTAAGGGGAAAGAAGTCACAAGTGTTGGTTGATGCAATACCGTGTGCTGTAGGTCCCGTCAAAACATCCAGAGCACCATTCATAACCGTTCGGTATTTGACTTGCGATATCTGACGCCAAGGATGGTGGTATTTAGTCTGCATGTTCTCGAGCCTCAAAACGAGCACGCTGATCCTGTTTTGTCCACATGCATGGTGGAGCCTGTAACTGCCCTTGTCAGTGAGCAAGTTTCGCACGACACCACACGAGTTCCTTGGCGAAGGCTCTTGTACCGGTACAAGTGGCTTTTGAGCAAGTTTATCCTTCAAGGTCGTTTATCAAGGTCCCTTCCCCACTTCTCACCCCACGGCAGCTGCAGCGCTAGTTACAAGCCTGCGGACCTTGATGAGCCGATATTACTTCATCCATAGCCGGGGACGGCGTCAACCTTGAAGGCCGGGCTGCTTGGAGAGAGTTGACATTTTTCGTGCAAATCCAGAGGTCGGATCTTTGGTCGGGAGGATGCACTGAACATTAGCTGTTCCTGCCTATTCCTGTTCGTCAGTTTTGTCACACGGGACTCGTAGTGTAAGTATCGAGGGAAGCATTGCAGCGTACCCAGATGGCTATTCTCACGATTTCAACGGCGGCCACATCTGTCGCCATACTTGTGAGTCCTAGCTGTTCGTTTTCAAAAATTCAAACTCGACTAATATTTCGAAGGTGATTTTAAGACTCGTCTTCCAAGCCGTCCAAAGACGGTACTTCCACCCTTTACGCGTCATTCCTGGGCCCTGGGCCAACAGCATATCAGAGCTGCCCGCAGCCTTCAATTTGGTCACTGGAAATCAGCATGTGTACTACCGGTCCCTTCACGAACGCTATGGGCCGGTGGTGCGAGTGTCCCCGAACGAAGTCGGTTTCGTCAGCTTGGAGGCACGCGAGGAAATCTACGGTTTCAGGGTACGTCACGCACATCCCCCCCCCCCATTCTCGATCAGTTACTCATCTTGATCGCAGAAAGCCGGCCTCATGGAGAAGAGCCCAATATTTCTTGGCGCCGTGGGAAACGTAGACGGGCAGACTGGCGTGAGCTTGGCACTCAACAAGGAACACACCCGTCAGCGTAGGGCATTGGGGTCCATGTTTACCAACAGTGCGCTGGCAAATCTCGAAGACTTAGCTCAGGTCCAGGTGCATAAGTTCATTTCCAAACTCAAAGTCATGGCGGATGAGGGCCAGACCGTGGATGTGGCAGATTGGTGTAACTAAGCCCCTGAACCCCGTTGAATATCCCTCACTCCAGTCAACTAACGACGCGCAGACACCTACATCGCCTTCGATATCATGGGGGAGCTCTGCTTTGCCGAACCTTTCGGTTGTCTTGACCAAGCCTCCGCGACGGAATGGTCGACCTCCGTGATCAACGTCTTCGTAGCCGCCACATGGACCCAAGGGATCCGCCGTATCTCCGGCGTCGGTACCTATCTCGAATCCCTCCTCACCCGCCTCCTCGTTCCCCGCCAAGCAGCCGCCTGGCGCACCATCCACCTCACCAACGCCCGTGAAAAGACCATCAAGCGCCTCCGAGCCGCCGACGACCCTTCCCGTGCAGACCACCGTGATTTCATCTACCAGATCCTCAACAGCTCCTCTTCCACCAAATCGCTCCCCTTATCCGAAACCGAAATCATCCTCAACATCGCCCTCTTCATCTCCGCTGGCTCTGACACCACCGCGACTGCATTAACCGGCTGGACCTACTTTGTATGCACCCACCACGCCGTATACGAGCGCCTCGTTCGCGAAGTACGCGAGGCCTGTCCCTCTGCCGCATCCGACGTGGTCTGGTCCACCGTCAAGGACTTGCGCTTCCTCGAAGCGACTCTGCTAGAGGCCCTGCGCCTGTTCCCACCCTCACCAGCGAGCCAGCAGCGGATGGTACCCCGCGGCGGGGCCGTGATCGACGGGTACTCACTGCCCGAAGGCACGACGGTAGCGGTATCACCATGGTCGTCGACGCGGTCCAAATTGAATTTTCACGACCCGGACTCGTTCCGGCCGGAACGATGGTTGGCAGTAGACGAGGGCGGGCAAGAGCAGTTTGCCTCGGACCGGTTGGGGGCGTCGCTTCCATTTGGGACGGGGCCGAGGGTGTGTATTGGGAAGAATTTGGCACATATGGAGATGCGGTTGATTGCGGCACATATGTTGCGGAATTTTGATATGGTGTTGGAAGAGAAAGGGGATGCGGGGAGGGCGAATGGGGTTTGGGGTCTTGATGGAAATATGAAAACTATGCCGGTGTTTCATTCCATGACCAAGCCGCCGTTGTGGGTGCGGTTGACGCCGGTCAAGGGGTGAGAGGTTAGGGCATCGAGGTGATGATCGTGAAATCCAATCCCAATGGAAACCCAAGACAAGAAAAGGATTCAGGGTGATAGATAGGGAAGGCTAAACGAAACAAGAACAACAAAATATCATAAATAGCACCGTGAACTATCAGGTCAACAGTGGCCTGGTCTTTCGTCTCACCATCTCTAGGGTACCGATCCTGGTGAGTGAGAGTTTGGCTGCAAAGCACTTGCAGCGTGTACGTAGTACGGTATATTATCGCCTTGTAGGCGCGACTTTGTGAAACGGCTGAGAACACCTCGGACCTCATCAGCTGTCCGGATTCCGGTTTGACCGCTTTGAGAGAGAACAGTTGATTTCCCGAACCCGAGACTGGTTCCAGTCTTTCCTCCCACCCCAACATAAATATCTGGAATGGAACATGCGGGAGGTCTCCTTTTGCCGCCGAGGCCTAAAAAAAGTTGGTTACATTTGATGCCTGAAATGCCTCAAAATACTTTGGTGGCCTTGACACCTTGATCAAATACCTGGCGCAATATCTGGCCGACCGCCTTACAACGAATTATGCTTGAACTCAAAGGTGTCCCGTTGCCCCCGGGCAACGCTCAGAGTCACACCCCTTACTCGTTTCATCGGCCGGCGACGGGCTTGCTTCACCAGATAAGCGTGGAGGGCCACTCAAACAAGAGGCAGCCCACGAGGCCGTTAGCCGCGACCAGAAATACTGACCCAACAGGGCTGTCGGGTTTGACGGGAAACTCGACTGGAAACGTAGCACACACTTCAAAGCGCCGCGCCTCGTGTGGTAGTGATGCTTCCGGCCGAGACGGGCGGTGGTGGGTTAGTCATTTGACGAGGCTATTCTTTGGGTAACCGCCTTGTGTGGGTGTGTAGGTCTTGAACCCAGGCCTCGAGCCTTGTTTTAATGACTCTTGCATAATCTGTAGGGCTTGGGAAGTTCCGGGGCCTACTCTCAAACCCAGAACACGGGTTTCTTTGGCAGCCTCGTGATATTGGGGTGGGCGGTAAGCTTCAGGTAGCTGGTGGTTCAAAGTTGAGGCCGATGGGGCGTCACGGTGGTGATACCATCAGCCCTACCATGGCTTCATTATGGGCCTACTGTTTTCATCGGGCGACTGGAACAGGTGTCGGAGTCACAGTTCTCAACAGTATATAAGTGTCGATGTTCCCTGACATGCTTCTTCTCCTAACTCGTACCCATCCTCATCAACGCGCACACAAGGACGACTCCATAAAAGCGCTTCAACCGACTCACCCGTAAGACCAACGCCAACTCTTCAGACTCCGCGTCCGTTATATCTGTCGCAACTTCCAAACCATTGATTCCGAACCCCTTTACCAAGTACTCGTTGACCAGCTTTGCTTGACCCATCGAGCCGCAACATACATACGCATTCCAGGAACATCTACGAAACGTGATTCGCTTGAGTTTAAGATGGCTTCCAACGTTACCGTTGCAAGCAGTGTATGCGAACGGTGCAACAGAGAGGGAAAGCTTTGGGTGTCTTGCCAGGAATGTCAAGGCAGCAAAGAGCACCGTACATACGAACGGTGTCGGCCTTGTGAAAGCACAGGGACAGATCCCGAAGGCGGCATCTGTCAGGTTTGCAGCGGTAATGGGGGTCTCAGGGGCGAAGAAAAGTGCGGCTGTTTCAAGGTCGGCAAAGAAAAGTCCGACAGTTTCGAGGACAATGAAGGCCCCCTAGTTCAGGTCGATTGCAAGCTGTGCAATCGCGGCTAGACGAAACCGGAGAAGCCCAGATTCATTCCATGCGAGGACCGTGCTACGGCGGGCAGCGGCAAGAGGGCAGTCAAAGACTCCGACACCACGCACTTCGACAAGCCTGTGGGTGATCGGTATTAGCCACCAAACTTGATCTTATGGCGGAAGCCCAGAACCTTTGGGTGGGGCGGAGGGAGGGGGTGGTTACGAGAAGAAACGATTTCGAAGAACCACCATGGGAAGGGTGGGACCTGGGCTCTGGTCTTGGATTACTTTTGGGACTTATGGAAGTTTGGTACTGAGGTTGGGCTCACTTTCTTTGCGTAATTTGTGTGATGGGATGACTGGTTGTGAAAAATGGGAATCATAATTGGGGTTTGGCTCTGGTTGTGTTGGGATAAGTTTGCATATGGTCTGGGGGTTCTCAGCAGCAAGGTGGTTGAATTTTAAAGCGTTACTAAATTTCATACTCCAGTCGGATGGCTTGTCGTTTGTTACTGAGTCTTGGATTTTGCTCTGGATCTTATAGGGGGAAATGGGAATCAGTTGACGAGGGCTGATCATAGGATGCGCCCATGTCAGGTTGTTAGTCGGGATTCATCTCCCACGACATACCTTACCTAGTTAGCACCAACTTGTGTGAATCAGATTGAGTCATCTAACTCATTATGGGAGACATAATCTCTGTGACAGCTGGGCATGTCAAATGTAAAAAGTTAAATGGTAATCTCTTCCAAACTAATTAATTGCGTAGTGTTGTGCTGCTATGCTGTGGTTGAAGGTCATTTACGATCCTTATCTTGAACATACCATTGATACGAAATAAAAGCTTAGAAACTTATTGCCAAATCCAGTTTCTTTGTTTATAAAATGCAGAGATCCTTTAGATACCTATTCTAAACTCACTTCTGCAAGCATGGCTTCGACGTTGAAGAGGTCCAGATTCCCTTGAACTGACCGCCCGGTTTTCACGATTAATTACATAGCGAATTGGCACACAGACCGATGTCTTTCCTGTAAGCAAATCCATTCCAAAAATGAAGCCCCATCGGACGCCGATCCAGCCCAAGAACCCCCCACACGGCGGCATTGTTCCACAGGCCCACGTGAGGCCCGGGTTCAGGCCCTTCGCTATTCCCGGTTCCAGGGTAGGAATTCTCCCATTAACCGGCGCCTTGTGGCTCTTGTTGTGCGTCGTGAGCCCGGAGTCAGGTTCGAAGATCGACACGGGTAAACAGGGGAAGCGAAGTAAGCGAGGCAAAGCGAACGGGATGGGAACTGATGAGCCGGGGAAGAACAGGGGAAAAGAGCAATAATTAAAGAAGGAAGGGAAGCTGGGGGAAGTTTCCAGAGGGCTTCTTGAAACATAAATAATTTAGGCTGTGAGGGAGTTGTTGTTTCCCACTTATTTCTAGCGTTGTCGATCTTGTCAGTATCGGTGGTCAGCGCATCAACTTCAGGGGCATCGGGTTCGGTTCGTTGCGGAGAAGCGCGCCAATAAAGGCGATTGGGGTTTTCCGACCGAAACCGAAGGAGAGAAACGGTGGACGTGGGGACCAAGGGAATCAATCGCTTTTTAACATCATGAGAATAATTAATCCAAGTCCTCTCGGAGTACCTGGCACTCCCGACAGCCAAGATCAGGAGCTTTCGAGCCCAGTTCATCCTGAAAGATTCTTCCCGCCATCCTCGCCATTGTCACTATCCTCACCATAAGGCAGCGGGTCTGCTGTTTTTGTATACCTCTCAGGCGTGTAGTCGAGGCGGCCTGAGTACGCGGGTTCCGTACCATCCTTGAGGCTCTGTACATAGTACTTTGCAGAATCAAGGAGCGACTCTGGCGAGAGCTTGACGGTCATGAACGAGTCCCTGAACCCGTTTAATGCAAAGTTCTTGCCGTTCATGGAGGAGATAAAGGTGGATTGCGCGGCGGTGTCAGGAAGCGCTCGCCAGACGGCTCGAATAAAATGCGCACGCAAGATAGCGTTCTCGGTGTAAAGTTCCTTGGACCAAGACACATCCTGGATAAAAATCGGGTATTCGTAGAGGAAATAGAGAGGTCCAGTATAGGCGTACTCAAAGTCAATTAGACCAGTGAGTTTAGGTCCTGAGCCATCTGGAGAATTTGCAAAAAGCATGTTTTGGCCATCAAAGTCGGCATGGATGAGACAAAATGGCGGTTGGAGGTAGTCGTGGTAGAGAAAGCGCTCAATCTCATCCCCCGCTTGCTGGAGAGGGTCCCCAATGGCAGAAAATTTGACGGATGGAATGGAGATGAAAGACCGCATGTACTCGGAAGAGGAGGAGAACGGTCCTTTGGGCTGGTCAAAACAGGGGCTAATAAAGGGGCCCAACTCCGTTCTCGTCTAGGGATCCAATATGGTCGAATTTAAGGGAGGACAGCTGCGCAATGACGGCAGCGATCTCCGAGAGGGCCGACTTCTTGCCGTCAAGGGATAGTGTGTCCCATATCTTATTGAGATGCCGCCCGGGCATCCTTTGCATCAAAATAAAAGGCGCTCCAACGCCATTGTCAGGATTCAAGTCGTAGTAGTAAATCTCGGGCACAGGAATGGAGGAGAATCGTCTCAGGTACCGCGCCGTGGCTATCTCGCTGGCCAACTTGGCCCGGGTGTCGTTGAGGCGGCTGAAGCGTGCAATGCATGAGAAGCCCGCTTGCTTGAGAGAATCTGGTACAGGGGGGGCCTCCTGGAGCTGAAGCGTGAAAACCTCGTGGCTGACTCCGCGGGTTAGCTTCCTCACAGCCGTGCATTTGGCGTTTAGTGCCTGGGTGGCACACTCTATGAGCTTGGCAAGGTCGAGGTCCAGCTCGGACGGCTCGCCCGAGTCGTAGGTATCGTCGGCGCTAGAATATGATGACATGGCGCACGGCGTGTTGCTGACGCGATGGGATGTTGGTTCCAAGTCGGGGATTGGAGTGCGGGGGTGATCAGGGGTGGTTAAATCACCGAACGGGACGAAAATTAAAAAAATGGGTGCCAACAGTTCTTTTGTGTGCTGACTATGAAAACCAACTGGGAATATGTACATTTTCCTCACGGACAAACCTCCGAACCCACATTCATTTAATGATTTAATCTCATCACCCCCAACCCTAAAACCTATCATCCTCTCCATCATCGCAGCTGTTGCTGCTCTCAATAACCAGCTTAAGCGCTGCTGCCCCAGCCGTTGAGGATGGCGTCGTACGCGGGCTTCTTCTGCAGGCTCTGGTCCCACATGAGCGGCGCGCCGTTGTTGATCCAGGTGTACTTGTCGGTGAAGCCCCAGGTGGTGATGCCGACGCAGGCCTCGACCTGCTGGCAGGCAGAGACAATGGTGGCATAGTCGGTGGCTTGCTGCTCAAAGTCGTTGGACGAGGTGGAGATGTCGAGCTCCGTGTAGGCGACATCAATGCCGAGGGCGGTAAAAGCCTGCATGTTCTCAACGTACTGCGAGGCGTCGCCGACTTGGCCGACCGTCATGTGGCCCTGCATGCCGAAGCCGTGGATGGGGGCGCCGTACTCCTGCACCATCTTGACGAGGCCAAGCGCACCGGTCGCCTTGGCGCCCGGCTTGTCGCAGTTGTAGTCGTTGTAGTAGAGCTTGGCATCCGGGTCGGCCTCGGCAGCCGCGGCAAAGGCCATGGGGATGAAAGCCGGGCCGATGGTGCGGCCCCAGACCGAGTCGGAGCTACGGTATGTACCGTCTTCGTTCAGAGCCTCGTTGACCACGTCCCAGGCGTAGCACTTGCCCTTGTAGTGGCCGACCACGTTGGCGATGTGGTTCTGCATGATCTCGATGAGCGTGGCGTTGTCGAAGCCACCGTTGCTCACCCACGAGGGCACCTGCGAGTGCCAGACCAGATTGTGGCAGCGCATGATCTGCCCGTTGGCCTCGGCCTGTGCCACGATCTGGTCGGCGCCGTCGTACTTGAATGTGTTCTGGCTCGGCTCCAGCGCGTCGAACTTCATCTCGTTCTCGCAGGTGTACTGCCCAAAGTCCTCGCTGTTCTTGGCGATCTCATTGGCGGCAGAATCGCTCATGACGTAGGTGCTGATCTCCGTGCCGAAGTACTTCTTGCCCGCCGCGACGGCGCGGGTGTTGAGACCGTCGGCCGCAACGAGACCGGCCGTAGCCAGCGTGGCCAAGAGAGCGGACTTGAATGCCATGGTAGGGGATGCACTGGGGATTCAGGAACAGGCCGGTGATTGAAGATTGGGAAGTTGGTTGGTTGCACTGTTCAAGCCCGTCGATGAAGGGGCATCGCGGCCTCTTTTATAATGAACCAAGCTTTCACGGCCCATCAGCCATCGGTATCTCCGGGCAGTTCTGGCCGTCCATGTCTGCCGGCAAGGACTGTTTCGGATGTTCCCGCTTTCCTGTTCAAGACCGGTTGTTTACAACTCCGTTCTCTCCGCATCCCAGGTAGTGGATGACATGCGTCACCCTTTCTTCTCCATGCCTGCTTGGCTGGTTACGAGCCTCCATGTCCATTTTCCAGGTACTCCCCATGGACAACAGCGGCCCGACGATGGCATTGGAAGCTCAGTCCCTGCTTACCGCCGGGTTCCGCCTCCCATTGGAACGGGGTTGTGATCAGCGGCGGGTGCGGTTTTCTCTTTTCGGAACGGAGTCCAGACAAGCTTTCCGGGGACCGGGGATAGGCTGGGCGATCTTCACCAATTGGTGTCGAATTGGATTTGCCCCTCGAAGCTCCCCACTGTTCCTCGCATTTATGCCTGGAAATTCGTCTGAGAATTACATTGAGTCCCGTCGATCACCAAACGATACCCCTCGAACCATAAACATGGTTGGCGCGGCTACTCGGCAGACGTCATCCTTGTTGCTGAACAGCCGGCGCACCAGCCGGCGAAAACTTGTCGAGAAACTCCGCCCAACCACTTAGCCGCGATGCCGAGTTCCTTGCATGTGAGATCCGCCGTTGAACGCTGCCGTTGCGATCCAGGGGCTGAATGTTCTCATTTGTGCAAGACAAAAAATAAGAAAGAGAAACAGAGAGAGAAATCCCTTTTGAAACGTTTGTTCTCTCCTTCCGGGCGCCAATCCTCCCTTAGGGATTGGTGCGGGTACTGCAAGCAACACGGAAATAACGGCATTCGAAAGAGGCACAGAGGGAGAATGGACGACAAGACAAGTCGCTCGTCGACCAGAATTGCTGGAAATGACAATCCCGACGTTGTTATCCGCTCTCCTTAGCGAGCTTGATTCAGCTGGGATTGCCGGGCGGGCCGCCACTTTGCATGATGCAGCGCCTAAACACGATTCCAGATCAATGCCCCGGCTAGGTGTTGGGCTGCGAGGACATCTCATCAATCAGTCTGCAGGAAGAGGTTTCCAAACAACCAACAAGCAAAGGAAACGTGGGGCGCAAGAAAGGAACAACAGAGTTCCGGTGTTCTCTGAGCGACCGTGAATAATTGACGTAGAGAGCGTACCGGTTTCGATAAATTGCGACCGTCTTATAAACCACCAGTCCTAGGTTCCATATGGGCATTTGTTGTAATTAATTGGTAGGAGTTGAGTCTACCTGCGCACTGTTTTCATGTCTAGCACGAAAGGAAGGAGATCCCTGGTCTGTCTCCTAACAAGTGCTGTCTGTGTGTGTGGAAAGCGCAACCTCATGGGAAATACAAACGGTTCCCCAAGTTCGGCTCGCCGGCTTTGCCGCTGTCTTTTAGTATTACGTATTTCCCAGCGGAAGGGACTGGCACACAGATAGGCGTGCGACCAAAGAGGTTGTACGTATTGCCATTGTAACCATATCACATCCGCCAAGTCTAGAGACTAAATAATAATACCACGTAATTTCAACAAACAAGTTGTTGAGAGGTTATCTCGGCCTTTGACGTCTAGGGGAATTAGCCTACCATGAGTTGGAGGAAATGAAAGTGGAAACCCCCAAATCGATTGTTGATTTCATGCCAGAACCTTCTTTTTATTTCATGAACCATCATCGGTGAGAATGATAGGGCGTCACAGTCCAATCTTGTTTCGTTGCAGCGATTGACGTTGCCGGTTTTGACTGTATCCAAACAGGTGTTTCCATTGAGTTTCCGTTGACGTCCACAAACAGAGTCAGACATGTGAGACTTCGCAATTTGTCCAATGACAAACCACCACAAAGCGCCAAACAAAACAAACCAACCACAGCCATACATCGTCTGGTCAGCAAGCAGTCCTACAGAGCGTGTTGTAGGCCTCTGCGCATAATTCTTGTGTAACCTGGCAGTGACAAAGAGCTGCTGCCTTCGTGGCATACAGAACCCCGCCTCAAAAACAATCATTCCAGATTCATTACACGCCAACCTGCAACTGTTTCCTTCCTTAATTCGAACTTCCGAAGACCTCCGCTCGCGATTTCCCGATTCCTAGTAAGCGTAACCGGCAAATCTCAAATCCTTTTCCCGAATAAAAAGCACTCTCAACATGGAAGCTGTTGCGAGGAGCGTCGCTCAAGCGACGCAAGTTGCCTCGACGCAACTGGCCGGGGCGAGGGCAATCGCTGAGCCCCTTGTAGCTACCACTGGCGGTGCTGTTCTCAAGGCTGCCGAGGAGCTCGGAAAAGGCGTAAGCTATCTACCTACTTTTCTAGTCTCCCTTTGAGCGTGGGTGGACAGGGGAGCAAACATCCACTTCCTCTGGCGCCGGGATACGCAGAGATGTAGATCGCAAGCTAACAGTTTCCCACGATCGGACAGGCCGTGGAACACATAAAAGATCATCCCATCCAAGCCGTCGCCATGGCTGGGGGTGTGGTCCTTATGGCCAGTCCCGCAGGCATTGCGCTACCCGTCCTTAACGTTGTTGGATTTGGTTCTGGGGGCGTTGCCGCCGGTAAGTTCCCACCCCCTTTCCAATCATTACCCTCCCTTATAATACCTTCGCTCTCACAAACGTTACTCCGCCCAACACATCCACCTCTACTCAACCTCGGCAGCTAATACGAAAATCAATCTCACAGGTTCCATTGCTGCTAGTATCCAAAGTGGGATCGGCAGCGTTGTAGGAGGAAGCGCTTTCGCTGTTTGCCAGAGCGCGGCCGCTGGAGGGGCGGGCGCGGCCGCTGTGAATGGAGTCGTGGCGGGTGCGGGAGCTGCAGTGTCGGCTGCCGCTGTGGGTGGAAGGTTCTTGGTGTCGAAGCTCTCGCGAGGAGGCTTGTAAGTCTTGGTCAAGGTCTGGGATACTTTAATTAGAGGTGTCAAGTCTTAGGCTGCTGGAGCCTGGACGGAGTTCTGAGTTATTGATGAATTGGTAGTTAATTAATTAATCGATTATTTGGCTGGGTCGTTCCGAGACTCTCACTACGTACGTGTACGTGTAAGAGCATGGAAAATTTAATTAATGGCCGAGCTAGGTAGAATAGTTCCGTGGGTGGAATGTTGCGGAAGCTTTTTTGACTCCCATTTATTGACCGGGGCGCACTACCTATTGTTGACAGCCAAAGTCTTCGTGGTCCCCAAGACTTGCGGCAGGCGCGATCCACTGAACCAAGCTCGTCATCCTCAAGACTTTGGAGTCCAGCACAAAATGAATGCTGAAACAGTTGGGGGATAAGTGGGGTTTTAATCACACTTGTATTTACAATGGGAAACCGTATCCACAGCTATTACCCTAACTCCCTCTCTCGTACTTTGCTGCTAGCCCAGCAGTGCTTGCACAGGCACGATTGCTACCTACTAATCACAGTCCAGGAACCTCCACAGCCGACGCACGTCGCTTCAGAAAGTCCTTAACAACAGCGTTAAACCGATCCGGATTCTCCCAGAACGCAAAATGGCTCCCTTTCTCTTCGGAGGAGAACGTGTAGTGCTCAGCGCTCGGTATCTGCGATGCAATCCACTCGACACCTCGTGGGGGTGCGATGCTGAGATCTCCCGCGAGGACCAAGGTGGGCACGTCGATGCGTGGGAACACGTCCCGCCAGTCCCGGAAGCTGTGGTCGATGAGGAGAGCAGCCGCGTTGGCGTCGCTTATCTTCCGGTTTTGCGACAGGATCCAGTCGAACTCGGCGTCGGGGATGGTGTCGGTGAACATGCTTCGCAGCAGGCCCACCAGCTGGCCCGCCATGTCATTGGCCAGGTCGTACACCTGGTTCGGTAAGAAGAGGGCTGACACCTCGGCTGCCTGCTCGTCGGTCCAGTTGGGGTTCCGCGCCAAAGTTGCGGGTTGGTCGACGAAGACGAGGCCGTTGACGGGGGAGGACCGGTGGTCATGGTGGTATTGGTCCCACCACGCCCATGCGACGGAGCAGCCCATGGAGTGTCCGACGAGGGTCACGTTGGTGAGCTTGAGCTGCCGCAGGAGATCGTTGAGGTCGGCGGCGAGGCGACTGACGCGATAGCCGAAGGTGGGCTTTTCAGATTCCCCGTGCCCACGCATGTCGTATGTGGTAACCCGGAAGCTAGCGTTCGAGAAGTAGTCCACTTGTTTCTGCCATTGCGCAGCTGTCTGGCGCCAGCCATGGATGAAGACAAGGTTCTGGCCGTCGAGGGGCCCACTTTGATTATACTGGAGACGGACACCGTCTTGTGTCAGGACAACACCAGTGCCCTGTTCCGAGGCGATTGCGGATACACCTAACGGGTGGGGAGCCGGAAGTATGGAGGGCCCCATGATGTTGTAAGTTGTTACGAGGGTTGATAAATATTCGTTTGAATCGGGCTCCGTCGAATTGGAAAATCGGACAGTTGCGAAATAATTAACGATTAATGTATTTGTATCGCGCTGGGCAAAAGTGATGGGGAACTCCGCCAAGACTCGGGGCGGCGGAATACGTGAGAAAGTGTTATAAATCACCAGTTAATGAGAGACAGGTAATTACCCCTGCATTTAACCCCGAGTTGTTAGGGCTTCTTAACTCCTAAATAGATGCCTAGACGGGCTGACTTGAACAGAAGGGACTAATTTATTACCTACCTCCCTACCTACCGACCTAAGGTATGTAACTTGACCACATGCGTTCTTGATGACTACGCTCGTCTCACTTAAGTCAGGGCTCCGCGACTCATGTCTCCATGGATGGAAAGTCTCACACCGACGAACCGGCCGGGTCGCCAACATATCCCTACTAGTTCCAATTTTGGCTTATTCTGCACGCAGTGCGCTATGGCTCTTACTCATAAATTGTGTGTTGTTCTTAAAGGCTCAGCTTTTTCGCCATTCGAAGGTTACATTGGGCGTTAAACGTTAGGTTTTACGGGGACAATTTTGATGCCGGAAAACCGGGCATTCTGGGAGAGACACCTATATAAACAACGCTAATTCAGGGGTCGTCGAAACGTAATTATTTATAATCCCCAAGATGACCGTCACAATGTTTGTTGATGCCACCGACCGAGTAAACATACCACAGCTACGGCTTCATTACCTGAATTATTATGATAAACCTCAAGAAGCATGTGATTAATATCGCTGCACGGCTGCAAATATCTTGTAAGATGCTAACTGGGCAAATCATTAACAACATAAATCAAACCCAATGACCGCACGGGATAGAGCCATAGAATATTTAAAAAAAGGAACCACAAGAAAACCAATACCGAAGAAATTGGTGATCTTCATAGTCGCTGGGCATCTCTGTTTTAGCTAATTGCCTGAAAGCCACCCAACCCCAATGTAAAAGTGGCACCACTAATGCGGATGCACTGGTGCTTCGTAGCGGGCCCATTGTCGCCAAGTTGCTGGAAAGGGGTGTCAAGGAAATTGTACCCCACTGTGACCATGGATTTCACTTAAAAATGTTGGAAGATATCCGCCGTGTTCACAGGCAAGGATGGAACATCGGCCGATTTCACGTTCAAGGGGGATTATGCTAGTTCTGAGACTCTGGTACCAGTTGGTCTGGAGCAGGACGACTAGGCGAGGTTTTAAATGTATTTGTGGCTCGCAAAATAAAACCGAAAAGGTTTCTTGATCCCCGTGAGCGGGACCAATTAATAACCAACTGGAGATGTGTGACCAAGAAAGCAGGCAGGAATTATAGCCGAACAACCAAGATGCGCCCAGCAGCGTTTAAAAATCCAATCTACACAAAATATGTACCCAACATTTACAACTAGCCGAGTCTAGCTGCCACGCTCATGACTTCTCCTGACAGAGACAGCCCTCGTTTCGGCGCGTCGTATACCATCAGACTCCCGGGATGCACGCCCCATGTCGCGATCCACGGCATCCTCGGCGTAAGCTTGATATCTGGTTTCACGGCGATGCTCCTCGTAGTCCCTGACGATAATATCCGGTCCCTCATGCTGTTGTGAAAACGTGGCATCGGCAGGCCGTAACGACCCCTCTGGCCCCTCTCCTGTCCATGATTCCCTTGTCCTCCCCCCTGCCTCTCTTTCCGCTCTCAGAAAGGCCTCCTTTTCTCTTAGAATCGCCCGTTCTCGCTTCCTCAAATGAGCTTCCCTCTCCTTGACGACTACTTCTTTACCTTCCCTGAGAAGAATATCCCTTTCCTTTTGGGCGGCCTTTCTCTCGGACCGCAAGAGGGCTTCCTTTTCCCGGATGCTCGTTTCCCATTTTGCTAGATCAAGAGTCCTTCTTCGGGCCTGGAAAAATGTTTCCTGGTCTACGTCTACGTCACCGATTGTTGCACCTCTCTGTTCTCGCAAGATCGCCATATCTCGTTCTCTCCATAGCGCCGCCTCCTCTTGCGCCTGAAACGCCTCGCGCTCTGCTCGCGCGTTGGCCTGGCGTTCATGCCAAGTGAATAACGGCGCGTCCGGCTTGTATTTATTTCGTGTCGCTGTCAAGGAGAAGGGCCAGGTGAAGTGTCGTTGTATCCAGTTCCCTTCTCGTCGGTGCGCTTTGTGTTCGGTAGGTAATCCTATCCGCGAGGGAAGAAGTGTGTTAATTAAGGGGCGGAAAGGGGGCGGAAAATCGCTGCAAGCAGCATAGGATCAGAAGGGAATGGCGTCAACATACCCACGAATGCTCGTTCGCGCCTAACGGGGAAAGTAGAAGATCGATGAGAAGTGAAATCATGGGGGGCCGGGGCGTGAGGCCTGCTGTGACGACGATGTATACCATCTGGGACGGGAATCTCGGTTTCTACGCGCCGTGGTGGCTGCGCCAGATATTGACGACCCCCCACTCCAGGATTGCGCAAAAATACAGTTTCCCCCCCCCCCCAGCTTGAGTTGTAGTTCGCCATCAAAAGCAACGGGGTTAGGAAATTCGATTTGGGAACGATGGGCTTAGTGTTGAGTCTTGACGGTAACAATCGTGGAAGAAAAAAGACGTTGAAGAACAACACATCTCCTCAAAGCCCTCGCAGACAGCACGCAAAAGAGCGGGGAAGCTCGCAGAAAGTTTGACCAATAAAGTTTGCATGTCACCCTCCTCAGTTGTGTTCCCGAACACGTACCTGGTGACGGGTAAGATGGGAAATCGAGATTCAGTTGGCCTGTCAGACTAGAACAGGTGCGCAAGGCGCCCTCGGTTACCTCGCGAGTCAGAAAGCTGAGTTTTCGTCTCGTGCGTTCTGTCTGCATGTTGTGTAGGAGCGGAACGGCCGGGACCATATCGACGCCATCCAGCCGAACCCAGCCGTTTCTGCAAGCCCATCTGACAGGCTTTCCCAATCACCAATGGTATCGTCGGGTGGCCTACCCTTCATGCATCAATACCACCTCATATCCGCCCGGTACTGTACGTTCATCGCTAGTCTGTGGAATAATACAACGCCATGCTTCCATTCCCTTCGGCGTCCACAAGGCTGCGTTGATAGCCCATCATCCCCCGCTCTACACTGTGAGACGTTAGTTTTGCTGCCGGGGAACGTCACACGCGGCACGCCCTCCACGCCCTTTCTTCCAATTCACACAATGCCTCCCACGTCACATATTTCTCATGGTTATTTGCGGCCCCCTGATTCCAAATGGCCGACACAATAACCCTCAGCGACGCCATGGGCGCGTCACTCCCCGCCAACATCCGCTTCATCTTCGTTCTCCTCCTCCTCCTACACCAAATCCACTCTCTCATCGTCGAGTGTTTCTACATCTACGCCCAGCCGCGACCGCTTTTCAAACCGCCAATAGACTGGGACTTTGGAGATCCCATGCTGCCGCCCCCGACCTGGACTTGGACCTACCGCACTCGCTGGATCGTACTTAACGCGCTGGCCATGTTCTTCGTAGGGATTATCTTCTCCGCCTTTGCCTTCCGGAACGCGGCCGACTTCCAACGCTACCTCAACAGCCAGTGCAATGCCCAGGCTGACGGCGATATCGCGGGGGTAGGCGTCCGCGTGGCGTTTTGGATCCAGATCGGCATGCTAGTATTCATCGTGGGGATCAAGTCAGTGGCGATTTCACCGTCCAATGCCGCCGTCAAGGAGTTGGCTGGCGGCCTGGTTATCACGCATCTCTCGCTGGGGATCTCACTACTGGTGCTCAGCTACCAGGGCAAACTATCGGGTCTGAACGCGGCGCTGGGCGCCATGGTGCTGGACGCGCAGAACGTCGCCCTCTCCGTGTCGTTTAGCTCGCGCGAGGTGTTAGCCGCCCGGTCGGAGGTCGTGACGATTGCCATTACGCAGTTTACGGGCCTCGTCTGGATTGGCGTGCTCATGAGCGGCTACACCGTTGGCCGGTACCAGACGGACGACTGCCCGTGTTTTAGCTTCTTCTGGTGGAGTTGGCACGATACATGTCTCGGGGTGCCGATGATGGAGACTTCAATCTTCTGGGTGTATTACGACTTTCGATGGCTGAATTCGATTCACAACTGGCTGTTTGGGCTCCGGTACATGTGGGACTTTCACTTGTGGGAGAAGTATGCGTCGGATGACTTGGACGTGGTGGAGCCGTTTTGGACACATGTGCCAGAGATGGTTGGCTTCTCCCTCTTCCGGCATGCGGTGTTTGGGTTGGGTTCGTTAGCAGCCGCTGAGCTCACCCTTCGGGCTCATAATGCGGGGCGAGGGCCAGAAGAATTCACCGTTGGTCAAGTAACCGGAATTGTCGTTGCCAGTTTAACGTTCTTGCGAGCGGCCTGGCTGTTCCTGGTGACGTTCTCGAAAGATTAAGGACTATGCTAATGTCTAAATATGGTATTAATTATTAACGAGCGGTAAATGGGAAGTAGTAATCGTAAACGTCATAAGGCTAGATCCGAGGTCTCGAATAGTTAGGTCATCACCGTTAGCCGACCTCCGAAATAAAGGGATGCATGCGTCGTCAGGGAATAAGGGGCCAACCTAATCAGATATTGCTGATCCCATAATGCCATTACGAAGCCCAAACCGAATCCTCGGCTTCGGCTCACTATAATAACTACCCGGAGAAGATGGTGAAGCCGCGACACTAAGAACGATGTTTAGGTAAGGATAAGGACACAACGCGAATTCAACACTGTTTCTCCTACCAGAGAGCGGCAACTCTGTGACTCTTTTGTGAATATCGAGGTCCTTTGTGCGTTTTGATACTCACGGGGCACTGTTTAGGCTTGGGTTATTTCTATTTCAGTCCCGACGGTCCGTTCTGGAGTAAGACACGAAGAGCTCGAAGGACCAACTTTGACTAGAGTGCCTGGAGTGATATCAGGAAAGATGACGAACACCCAATGTATTGTGACAGCAACGTGGATGGCTACAATTGCATTTTTACATGCTGCCCTAGTTAGTAGACAATGACCTGGAGTCAGTGGCAAGGAACTTGCCATTTCCGTGCCCTCCGTATCCCCGTGGTCAGCATGACATTTGTACATAATTCTCTGACCGGACACAGGTATCAAAAAAGAAAAAGAAAAGAAAACATCAAAAAGCTCACCGCCCACTTCCTCCGTGGAGGTCGTGAACAGCTACGAAAACCCAAACGGGTTTTCTTGGATGCCCCCTCCGTGAGTTGAACCCACGAAGGGGAGAAAGCGGGCACACTGGTGCGGCCCGCGCCCCCTCAAATGCGCCACCCACGGTCCGGGCAGGCATTTGCCGGGTGGGAGGGCTGTGGAGAAGGAGCGACAAAGCAAGTGATTATAAAGGGCTGTACGGGGGTTGGGCAGGGGAGTAACTAGGTAATTACTATTTCAATTACTGTTAATATTAACGGGATGAAAACTGCTTAAGGAGAATGACTTACACTGAACAAGTCACACAGCAACACGATATCTCGAGTGCACGCTGCTACTACAAATTTCTACAGATATCTAATGTTGCTAGCTCGCCGGTATCAGCCGTACCAGTGATGCGCTAGCCTCCTCCGAACGAGTGAATTTGGAAGTCAAAGGCCATCGTGTAGTACTTGGGCCCAGAAAAGAGCCGGTAGAAGTCGGAGGAGGTAATGGATGCGGAAGGTCAAGGAGGAGAGCAACATAACGTGTTTTCCGATCTTCGACCGTTCGATGAGAACGGATACGAAACCTCTCCGGGACACACCTTCAGACAAGCTATTGAATTGCGCCACAAATGTTGGACTATGAGTTTTTGACGTCAAATGGTCGATTCTTTTGGTCACCAATGATCAATCTTGCCGAACTAGCACACCTTAACGAAGGGTGGATGCCTTTGCCCGCACAAAATGCTAATGTTGTGTCCATAGCGGAGTAAACCGCCGAATGCAGCGTCGGTCAGGGAAAAGAGAAGTGTGTCGTCGTAGCGAGCGTGCTGGGGCGTGGGGTTGGCGTCAAATGTACATGCTCTCGAGATCGAGAGATGTAGACCCAAGCATTGCAGGCCGAGGTGATGGAATAAGGCCCGGGCCTCCGGAGCAGGGCCGGGAGAATGCCCCGTGCACGAGCGGTTCCGGGTGGGGCAATCGCTACGGAGGTATATTGCACTCATCGCCCCAATTTCTCAAAGCATGATTTCCTCCTTGACGAATGCATGAAACGCAAGCATTGCAAATGTCACGACAACACGTATTACCAACAAAATGCTCACTCTTGAGCACAACACTCTAGTGTAGGTCGATTAACTAATACCATCTCTTGGGAAATAAAGCTTTGATTGGGTGAGCCTTGTAGAATTAACTAGGGCGTTGTCCTTGGTGGTTTCCCGGAATTTGGCTGACGGCCGTCATGTACCCCCCGGCATCCGTAATGGCACCGATCGCTGCGTCAACTTTTTCTAGAAAACCCCCCGACGAAGCCGTCCCGTTGTCCGGGGTAATCAGCCTCTCACACTGTCACGTCACAGAAGGTGTCAAACAACCGAGGTTAGATATCGCGGCCACTCGTCGAGGGATCGTTCGAGAGGGGGAAACTCGCCTGGCGATGCCATTAGGTTGCGCTCAAACTCCATTTGGCCCATCTCTGCACCGACCAAACTGCAACATATCGGTTAACTTAACTACTGTGGGCGACAGCGGCGGAGAGGCCGGAGGTCAAAAAATGTCTATCGTTACCTGAAGAAGCGCTGCGCGTCTGAGCTGTGGACGACCCGTTCGCCGGTTTCGCTTGTGCGCGCCAGGGAGAGCAGGGATACCTCGGGGTAATCGTCCCGCTCGAACACCGCTTGGGAGGAGCCTGACACCACCAACTTGCAGAGAGCGCTCGGTCTCGGAAATGGTCAAGTGGAAACGTCCTCATTGATCTTCTGTTTGCAGCGCTAAAGATAGGTTCTCAGCTGGTTGGTCGAAGCGTGGGGGAGCTGGCGCTGCGACGTCTCCTGCATCACCCGACCTACCTGGTAGGTGGTAGCTGAGCTGCTGTGCGTGGTGCCTCACCACGATCGTCCACGCCCCAGAGAATTCACCACGTGGAGTGCGCCGACACACTCGGTGTCAACTCTTCGAGGACGAGCCGGATCTCGGGCCCTTCTTCATCACGGGCAAATGGGGTATTATCTCATGGCGTATTTGCCGCTCAGGGTCGCCGTAAATTTGGCTGATGATCCACCAGAAGCAGACAGACTCGACGAACAACGCGGCGCCCCTAACACGCAATAAAATCCGGCCTCGAGTCGCCCGAAAAATCCGAAAAACCCGAAGCTTAGGCGCTACGATAAGCGCATGCATCTCCTGACAAGGAACGCTTTATGGTCGACTGTGTACTATGTAGTATAGTGCATATAGTGTAGTAGTGAACCTCGTCGGTTGGTTTGCTTCCCTGTACCCACAAACAGGCTCGTGGGGGGGTAAGGTATCCGGGGTTGTTCGCCACTGCAAGCCACCTACGTTGAACTCCAAGTTCTAAGCCATTATGAGCCCACTACTGACAAGCGCTGTGCGCAGGAAGCTACCCCCCTCCATACTAGGAGTGTACAACCTTGGGCGGCGACACGGGAAATTGTAGGGGAGCGCAAGGGCTTCAGTCCTGCAACCAGTGGACGACCTTGAGGACCAAGGGCGGGGGACACACAGGACGATCTACAATAACTTACACAATCTCACACGTATTTCGGCCCTGTTTCTTGTAGTGTACGATGGTGATTTAGTCGAAGGGTTTAACGACTTGCATTCCCACATATTGCACGTCGAGCTTTAAAAAGATTCGCGAATCGCTCGAAACAAGGCGAACAAGAGCTGAAGTTTATTTCAGCCAGTGGTAAAACGCGCCGAAGATCATGACATGGTTCGACGTCGTGCAGTGTCCACTATATTTAACTCAGGTTACAGGAACGGCAATAGATTTGCAGTAGGGCTAGCCACTTCCGGGGGCGTCACCGACTTTCCCCGATCCCCATCTCTGCCTGACCTTCCTATTCCAGGAATAGGCCCGACAGCGCGTCTCGACGTCGTCAACTTTGGCTCGCGGCGCGAGGTTCTAGCGGCGAGGTCCGCGGAGCAAAGAAAGAAGATGACCCGTTGTAGCCTCGTCGTGCTGTTGTGATGGACCATTTAAGAGTTGAGAATCCCCGACATTTTGGGACTGGAGGAGCTGGAGTCCATCAACGCTCATTCGTTGACAACACCGTTCCCCAACCATGTTGATGAAATCAGCTCTCACCGCCTGCGTCGCCTTCGCGGCCGCGGCGAATGCCGCCGTCCAAGGCTTCGATGTTTCCCACTGGCAGCCGACTGTGAACTTCGCTGGCGCGTACAGCTCGGGTGCCCGCTTCGTCTTCATCAAGGTGAGAAAACCATGCCTTTTCGTTGTGCACAAAGCCGCAGAACCCTGACCCGTCTCCCCGCTAGGCCACCGAAGGCACCTCGTACATCGACCCTTCGTTCTCGTCCCACTACACGGGGGCCACCAACGCTGGTCTCATCCGCGGCGGCTACCACTTCGCTCACCCGGGCCAGACCACCGGCGCGGCGCAGGCCGACTACTTCATCGCCCACGGCGGTGGCTGGACCAGCGATGGCCGCACCCTGCCCGGCATGCTCGACCTCGAGTCCGGCTCGTCCGGCCAATGCTGGGGTCTGTCGGCCGCCTCCATGGTTTCGTGGATCAAGGCTTTCAGCGACCGTTACCACTCTCGCCTAGGTGTCTACCCGCTGATTTACACCAACCCCTCGTGGTGGTCCGCCTGCACCGGCAACTCCAACGCCTTCGTCAGCACCAACCCCCTCGTACTCGCCCGCTATGCTAGCAGCCCCGGTACTATCCCCGGCGGCTGGCCGTACCAGACCATCTGGCAGAACTCGGATTCGTACGCCTACGGTGGTGACTCGGAGATCTTCAACGGCGACTTGGCCGGCCTCCAGAGGCTCGCCAAGGGCTAAGAAAGTGGCGGTTGATGGTCTGGGGCTGGCCTGGCCGTGGACCGAGTCAGGAAACCGTATCAAGATATCAATCAGCCGGACCAACAAACCCTAGCCTTCTCTCTATCCTGGTTTTGTAGATTAGAACTTGGAACCCTAAATAAGGGGGACTGCATGCTTGCACAGCCGTGCCGAGAAATGGAGGAATATTACGTCAAATATCAAGCCTCCTATTCATTCCCCGTAGCCGTGCATTGAATCGTGAGACTCGGTTGCCGGCCGGCCTATTGCGAGACGCTTTGTTTCTAACTACCTGACCAGATCCGGGTCAATGGAGTGCCCGGTGTAACAATGTTGTCCAATTAAGCCTTATTAATTCCATGATTTCATCACCCAGCCAGCAGCGTCGATTATTAGGTACCTAGGTAATTACCAACACAAGATATCCGTTTGAGAACCAAGAGGCACTCGTTATGACGTGGATCATCCCCAATCGAATCTTCATAAATTTTATTCAGAATCACAAGGCTCACAGTGAGGCAGTGTTTGCAGTGACACCGCCCCCAACAAACGCTTCACAACAGGCCAACACGCTGCAGGCCTCACTGCAGCACGGAAGCACCTTCCTCGGCGTTCTTCCCTCAAATTCTCATGCTCCTTGCAACCCCCCCAGGTCCTAACCTCAGATTCAAGAACTACGACTACAAATCACGGCCCAACGAGTCCTGCAACTACTTAGGTCCCTTACCCCCAATTCCGCAACCCCAGCAAACATGGTCACATCCGCAAAATACCTCGTCCAAATTGCCCAAGCGGCTGCAACAGCGGTTGTGCTTCCCACAACCCACGCCATCCTTTTTGCTCATGCAAACGGAGAGAAGTTGATTCAAGCAGTGAGCGAGGCCTTTAGCTTTTTGTTCTCTACGCATGAATTAAAAACGCATCCGCCCTTCTCAAATGCCACACTAACGGAACCCAGGCTATTGACTTCGGCCACCACGCGGCTTATGGTGCTTTCAAATACGTCACGGTGCACCCAGAGCACATGTCTGCCATTTCAACGGTGGATAGCGGCGGGGTTCTGGATCTTCCGGGCGTCAACAGCATTACAGTTCTGGGCAAGGTCGACTTCACCCCCATTTTGCAGATGGCAGAGCAGCTTGTGAAGCTAACACAGCAGCTTGGGCATGAGGTAAGCTACATCCGTATTTTCCTCATCGTGGCCTTGAAAGGTGTGGGAGACGATGCTTTCAATGAATAGGTGGGAGCTTGGCTCGACTCTGATTATTATAGCCTAGTAATTTACGTTGAACTCACAACTGACCACCTTGCGATGACGAGCAGATCATTGAATTCATCAAAGAACATCCAGTTCAGACCGTTATAATCGTCGCTGGCGTTATTTTGATCATCAATCCAGGCGGTGTCGCTATGCCACTCCTCAAAATCGCCGGGTTTGGCGAAGGGGGCGTCATTGGTCGTGAGTTCCTCTCTTCTCCTGATCTTTAGTCCTTTCGGCCTCTCTCGGTTACAGCCAAAAACGCACACACTCGGCGGGTCTTCGTGAACAGAATCTGACAGACAGTTGATTTAGAATCAATAGCTTCCTGGATCCACAGCATGATCGGAAACGTGAGCGCCGGGAGCTTATTCGCTCTTTTGCAGAGCGCTGGAGCTGGCGGTGCGGGCGTGAATGGAGCCGTGACGGGCATTGGCATAACCCTCACGGGTCTCGGTGCGGGTGGGGATCGGCTGGCCTCGAAGCTGTAATTCGTAAGAAACTTCGGCACAGGGACTGACCCGGCTTGGTGATGGTCAGGCAGTTGGGCTGTAATGTTTTCAATTTTAGTGCCCAGCGACGAGTATGCGCAAATAGGACCCTGAATTTCAGCCCTGATTCATGGTCAATTTTGGGGGGAGTTTTCGGAACCTTTTGACGGTTTCTTGTCGTGAAAGGGGGGCTCGGACACTTCTCGGAGAGTACCTCTTGAACAACCCAACACCAAACATGACTTACACATAGCGTTTAATGACAACTCGGAGACTTCGCAACATATGTATTGTGTAAGACCGTCCATGGGAATGCGCATTTAATACGGCTTTAGCTCAATATTAACAACTGTTTCTTGCCTTCATCCTCTGCTCTCAAACACACAACCCAAGTAATACCCTTTATTGCATCCTCGCCCATCATGACGAACGCAACCCGTACAGCCAAAGAGCTCCACAATTTCTTCAACAATTTCCGCACCCTTGGCGGCAGTGCCCTCGAGCAGGTTTTCTTAGACAATGCTCGACGTGTCAGCACCCCCCTAGCCTTACCCATGCTGGCGCAGATGGGCTTGACAGAACAGACGAACACCCCGTTCACGCTCCTGGAGAATGCGTGTGGTGTGGGCGTTGTGGCTCCCATCTTGCAGCAGATCGTCAAGCCCAAGGTGTTAAGCGAGAGCAAAATTGTTTGTGGCGATTTCTCAGAGCAAGTGGTTGAGCTAGCGAAGCAGAGGTCGGAGAGAGATAAGTGGGTGAATACGGAGGTGAAACAGGTTGATGCCCAGGTAAGCGTTCTCACCCGCCGCAAGTTTATCTCACTGTGACGGGGGACTGATGGTGATGGGTAGAAAACTGGTTTCGACGACGCTACATTTACACATGTCGCTACCAATATCGGGTTTCATGTGGTACCTGACTCTGAAAGCGCCTTGAACGGTATGTTTCACTGATGAATCCACCCGGGAGTGCAAGAAGTTGACCACCAAACAGACGCGATTCGCATTCTCAAGCCTGGTGGCGTCCTCGGGTTTACGACTTGGCACCGGGAGGTCGGCTGGGCAACTGAGCTCCGCGAAGCCTTCCAGACTTTTCCTTTTGAGGCGCCGTGGGAGATGGCGTTACAAACCACTCCGTGGGGCAACTGGAGTGATGTGAACTGGATCCGGAAAACGCTCGAGGGAAAAGGTCTGCAGGATGTGAACGTGGAGGTGTTTGCCTTCCTAAGCCGTATGGATAGTACGGAGTATTTCTTGAACACCAGTGGCCCAATGTTGGAATTCCTGATGAAGAGCTGCTGGTCCGAAGAGCTGCGGAACGAACACCCCAAGGAGGAGGTTCTTGGGCTCCTGAAGGAGCTCTTGGACAAGAAATACGGGGGCGAGGGGTGGAATGTCAGCTGGATTGCTGCCGTCGCGAGTGGTCGGGTGCCATCCTGAAGGGTTGCCCTAATGGATCTCTTGGGCAGAGGTGCCGAGCAGAGCCTGCGGCAGTGTGTGGTCCAATGTCGGGTCGCAATAATCAAACCAGGTTCTGGGTTTGCGCAGCGAACACGGAGAAAGGTAAAGCAACGCCAAGGTGTTGTTCTCCAGCCCTAAAAAACCATCTGTCAGCAACACATGTTTCAGTTTAGGATACCTACATAGGAAGCCAATCCATTTCTGCGTTTAGAATGAGAATTGTCCTCTCGCTTCCTTTCGGTTAATATTTTGTCATCATAACGCGATTTCTGCGGGAAATTTTCGCAAACCAGCTTCTTGTCTAACCAGGGATCAATTTAGTGGCCCATGCAGTTGCATCTCTCCTGTTGTCTTTCCCGTCAAAATGCGAAAAAGAGTTGCACTTTTAAAGCGGCTCGCGCGGCAAGCTGCAACCCCGCATCAGGCGCACCCACAGCCTTTTCCCGCAGCTCCCCATTGATTCGTGCAGACCACGTGACGGCATTCGCATCTTGAGCCCGGTCGGGCAGGCGCGCTGGGGAGGTGCTTGAACGCGGGTCGGGGCTTTCTTCTAAGATTTTTATTTTCGCATTTTTGTTTGCTACCCGAGCCACGACTGTTTCGCGAAACTTGAATTGAGGGTATCGCGAAAAACACCCTCCGCACCGGGCCTGCGGGCCCCAAAGACGCCGGTTCTAGCGCCAGACACAGTGCGCACACCCGCCAACAGAAGCCGCCTGAAAGAACGGGTTTACGGGGGGGCAAACGACCCCGCGAGGCACCGAAGCATGCCCCAAAACAACCCGGCCGGCCCAGCGATGGCGGACCTAGGATTCCCGCACAACCAGCTCGCGGCAATTCTGACCGCCCTCGGGTCCATCGATCGTCGACTAAACCGCATCGAGACTGCGTTGAAAATCCCGGGCTTCAATAGTTCGCATTCTCCTGCTCTCGCGGGTGTTCCGTCGACGTCTTCCCCCACAAACCCCGCGGCGGCTGCGGCCGCCGCTGCTGCTGCCGCTGCGCAGGCAGGCCCCGCGGGGCACATCGCACCTGCCCCGCAACGCCCCCCACTACCAGCCGTACCACCCCCACCAACACTTCCAGGCCTTCATCAACCACCACCGCCGCCACCATCATCCGGGAGTCTTCTCACAAACGACAATACAACAAACCTCAATCCCAATGTCCATGCTCTCACCACCACCCTGGCCGCTCTCGAGCCTCCTCCGCAAGGATACACCGTCTCGTCGCGCGCCTCGATGCAGGATGAGTTGGACCAGTGGACGTTACCGCGCGGGTATAGCATGCGGATCGCGGGTGCGAAGGTGACGGGCAAGCGGAAGGTGCGATGGGTTTGTTTTCGTGGCGGCGAGGCAAGACACCACCGGGCTCCGGTGGACGAAGCTGTACTGAGGCAGGCGAAGGCCGAGGGACGTCGTAAGCCGACGACAGACCGCGCCAGCAAGAAGTGCGGGTGTTTATTCAAGTTCGAGCTCATCGAGACGGTGAAGGACAGTGATGTGTGGGTGTTGCACTACCCAAACGAGATGCACAAGGTGCACAACCACGGCCCGTCGGATACCACCACCGACCCGCGAGCGCGCAAGTTGCCGGGGTACATGGCTACGGAGGTGGACCGTTGGTTACAGGAAGGGTGGTTGGTTAGTAAAATCCAGGAGGAGCTGAAGACGAGAGGGTTTACAAACGTTCTCAATACGGATTTGTATAACCGGAAGAGGGTGCTGAAAAAGGGCAACGGGCGGCTGGAGGAGGCGGCTTAAGGTACTCCTTGACCCCGAAACTGTAGTGCAGGGTGAGCCGGATCAAACAGAACGGAAGCAGATAGAGACCAGGAATATGAAGCCATTTGAGATTCGAGCACTCCCACGACGACAACCACACCGAACGGATGTACACCTGACATTGAGCAGGTTGCAAGTTTCTCATCCGAACCCTCCGCCCGTTCTTCAACATTGATTTGGTGCCAACACGAGCTTCCATGATTTTTCTTAGAGATATACTTTGTGGGCAGTATTTTTCAAACCTGAATCTAATTAGTAATTAACCCTCGCGCTATAAGGAGCGACTCTGGGAACCCGTCGCTTTCATCTGGTCTCTGGACTCCGCACGGTAGATGCCCCAGGAGGCGGAAGTACCGCTCCTTCCCCGACCACCCTCCATATACCAAATCTCCGTCCCCTACTTCCAACCGCCTCCTCCCAATTAAGAACAAACACCGGTTTGGCTTAACGGCATTGGGAGGAGGCGCTCCGCCACTGCCGTCGTAACTCGAAATGGCTCTGGGTTCGATCCCCAGGTCAGCGAAGTAAAATCTTCTTTCAAAGATTTTCGTAACTGCCAACGTCTATCACTCCGGATGGGGATAGGCCTTGGCGGTGAGCTTTTTGTTCTACTTTTATCGGGATTTCTTTCCCATTTCTCTTCAGCCTGTTGCAGTCGTCATTCTCCTCTAGTTTTCTTCTTCCAACTAATGGATTTGCGGTTGCCCGCTCACCACATTAACCTTCTGTTTTTCTCTTTTTTTTTTTTCATTCCCGCCGTTAGCGTTCGTACTCTGCATGTCCTGGCAGATCGGAACAATCGACTTCCATGTTGTGGCCGGATGATGTTCCATATGCATAATCACCACAGCTGAATGAATATGGGTGGACTCTAATCTGAATCAGAAATGCAGTCCTGGTCACATCCCGTCACTTTCTCTGCGGGGATCAACGTTTCAGGCGGGCCGGGCCGTCCCCGAGTCGCGATGGTCCGGGAAGACCGAACTCGCATGCTTTTTGCCCGTTCGCAGTTTGGAAGATCCACCCCGGCCAGTCACTGCAGCTGGATTTTGAACCCTCCAAGGTCACTGGTGCTGAGGCTGGTTACTTCTTTCCGCCCAAGACGGGATTGGGCTCTATTCGTGGAGAGCCCGGCTTTCGCTTCCCCTCCAGGCTCCGCTGTGCGTTGGTACCCAACGCACATGTAGGTTCGAGACCGGAGGAAAGGCAGCGGTTGGGTTCCGACTTCCACTCGCGGCAGGCTTTGAGGAACTTTCGAACATTCTTTTCCGCTTACCGGCTATATCCTAGGGATTGGTCAATAACAGACCGGCGGCGGAAGAGAGGGGTTACCTTACGGAAGCCAAGAGACCCAGGCATTGCCATCATGCACTCAGTTCCCAGAAGGCCAGGTCATACACCAACACACTCCCACTACCTCACATACTTCAACGAAGTTGATCTTATCCATACTACTTTGGTTTCTTCCGAGTTGACAGCATATGCCGAAGATGCAATGTTTCGTGAGAAGAGATTGTTGTTAACTTATGTACCGGGCCTACATTTGCTTGCTTCCTCGCGACGTTCGGCCATGCGGGACGAAGTCGTATTCTCGTCAGCAAACTGCCCACTAAGTACCTCAAAGGCAAAGGCAAACAGTATCCTTTCTACCGGGAGGTGGACTATATAATTACACTGTGCAGTCCACGAACTGGACATCCCGATTAGGGTCAAGCCATGGCCCAATGATGAACAGGTCGAGTGGTTCCAATTGTGGGGTGTAATTATCGTAAATACCTAGGTAACAGGCGACACGGCTGGCGTGATTTAAGCCCAGTTCTGTGCTGGTGGTGTTGAACTTCTTTCTTCGGCTTGGTGTGTTGAATGCGTCATCCGGACCGGAATACTTATTGGGAGCTTATATAGTTTGTGTATGCGACGGACGCTGGAGGTTTCTGCTCGGAGGGGATCATGAGAAGCCTGGTGATGTATGATCCCGTACTTCACAGTGGGGGGTGCTGCACACTTTCACTTGCAGTTACTGTACATCGCCTTGAGACAGTGAGTTTGGAAGACCTAAGAACTAGTGCCTATATAACGTTGGCAGAGGAATAACATATCCTACAAAAATGCGTATTAAGGCCACCATAAGCCCCGTATTTAGATCCCGAGGATGGTGTACGCGAGGAGGCTCCTTATGATTCTCCCCCTGACGTTCACCGCATATGTCCCAATGCCAGTTATTCGTTTCCATAACCATCATCTGCACAGTTTGATGCAAGTGTTAGGCTCCTAGATATCGTGAGAATGATTCGACTGATGTTCGTTTTCGCGTTTCGAACCCCCTGCACTCAGTCGTAGATTCGACTCAGCCGCCGACTTCACCGCCCACACCACCCCTTACTTCCACTACACAGTTGGTACATGATGATATGTACTGTAGTGTCTGCGTACCCCCGCAAAATGAAGGTGCCGAAGGCCGTTTTGGAAAACTAAGCGCGAAAGGTTAGTGTTAGAGACGGCACGATCAGGTGAAAATGGAGTGTCTGCAGGGGCTGGATTAATACCCCGCTTCCTTTTTATAGTCGGGGGAGAGTGTATAGGTACTTTTCTATCGATTCACACTCCCATCTTATATTGAGAGCCGCAACGACGCAAGCCGATTCCAAATTTACCTACCCAATACGTACGCTTTTAGACTGACAAAGTGGCTTCGACAGCCGTTAACCGGCATGTCCGGAAAAACTACCCCCCAACAGTACGCTGTAGCCTAAAATGACGACCCTTACTCTTGTGGTTCCCAAGGTGTTTCCCGCATCAGGTCCTCTTCGAATCATCGTGTCTGTGCCAGGACCTTTGTTGCATCACTTCAACCCGGATCTCAGCGAGAATATCAAGCAGGAAGACCTTAATCGCCGAGGTGGTCATCCCGTGTCTCGTCAGATTGCACGAATGGCCGCCAATACCTGTCAACGATCTGACGCCCTTCTTCTCGAAGTCAAAGAAGGTTACATGGGGAATTCTGTCAACGATTCGTGGGATCTTGTCGTTACAGTCGATTGCTCTGTCCCAGGCACGGAAAGCGACCCTTTTATAGCGTACTTTCAGGCGAACAAGGAGTTGGATGATGAAGGAAACGTTGAATTTATTCCCATTGTACCGCGGACAGCAAGGACAAGGGTGAAGTATCAGGTATTTTCTCACCGAGGAGACTTTCGGACGGACATGGACGCAGAGCCTACGATCTAGTTCTGGGTGTTAATTGGTTGGGAAAGGAAGGAAACATCATATAATTCACTTTGGGTGTGTAATTACCAACTTCGGTTGCATGCAAAAAGTGTGCTTCACCGTCGACTCTATCGCCACATTTACTTTGCATTCCGTTGTACCCCAACAGTCTTTGGGTTGGGGGCACCTTGATTGTGATCACGACGATATTTTGTTTCGCTTCCGACTAATCACGGCCCAAAAACAACAAACAGGCTTGTCCACCTGAGGCAAACGGAGAAATGATAAAGAAGACCCTGATGCGTCCAATGGGATGTAATCGACGGCAGGAAGGAAGGAACGAAGGGCCTGAGCTTGGGGAAAGCCTTTCGGAGCATAAATGTCCCTCCAGGCGCACAAATAACGGTCTTCATTTCCTTTTCCGCTTCCACGCCGACTGTTGATTTCCCACGATCAACCCCCTTCTTCGACCAGCGACCACTGTGGAGGTTCGGCAACGATGGCACCCATCGATTACTCAAAATGGGACAACATAGACACGGATTCCGAGCCTGACGTGTTGTCTCCCCAGCCGCCGGCGCCCAAAGCCAACCAGGCATCGAAAACAACCACTCAAGTGACTCAAGATTTGCAGTCGTCCACATCCACTCCGATGGCGTCACAACAAACGCAGAACTCTTCGGACCCTGCCCAAGTCCAGGCTGTCATTGTCCGATGCGATATGGACAAAGTCAGAACTCCGCCTTGGTCCGCGACCACAATCCCCGCCAACCATCGCGGTTCTCGCTGCCCGTCACTCCTCTCTCAGAGGTCATTGGGATCCCGCTAGTCATCCGCCGCGACGGCACGCAGTCAGCCTACCGCCCCGACCTCGACAACCAAATTATCACCTATCTCAACATCGACCTCGCCTATGGGTTGGCGCCGGCTGAATGGCAGTCCCATATCGGTACCGTCACGGTCGCGCGCAAGGACAAGAAGCCGTTCCTGCCGCACCATCTCGAGGGCGTGTGGATGTACGCCAGCTACATACTGGACCTTTTTGGTGAGAGAGGAATTGCACCGACATTGCTGTACAACCGACAGGCCTTTGAGAAGTGGTGGGGTAATTATTGCCGGGAACAAAAAGAGTTTCGACCGGGGCACGGAGGCGAGCTGGATCCGGACGATTGGCGGGTGGTAAAGTCACCATACGAGATGTGAGATCTCTTTTAGGGTCGGACAAAGTTAAGAAATGATAAATCATAAGTTGCTGAGAACACACATCCATGCCATTTCCGCGTGTGGCGATCGCCAGTCCAAAATACACGTTTCACCCTAGCGGCCACTCTGGGCCTTGGTCTCTTGATATACCCCGTTATCATCCATTTTCTAGCTCACCGTGCTTGGTACCAACTTTCTCTAAGTTGGCCCAAAAGGTTTTAATGAAGGGGTGGGCTCATCAGTAGGTTTAACGATGCTAAACCTTAATCCGGACCTTGTATGCTCCCCGTGAGATTATCGCCCACTGTTTGGGTATGAAACTTTATGTGAACCCAGCCTGAATTCCGCCCATTTCGCGGCATCTCCCAGTCGATGCTGACGCCTGTGTATTCGAGCCCATCCGTCACCCATTAATGGACCTGGGACCATCAAGCGCCTCTGCCCGGAAGCGGCGGTTATGAAGCTTCCTTTTGATCGTTCAGGCAAGCTAAGACTGTGACCGAAGGGTGTTGGGTTGTCCAGTTCCGGAAAATACTCACTAGCTGCACTGGACACTCCCCAGGCGTGCCGTTTGGGCTTTGAACCTTTGCAGACGTGTGACGGGAATAATACTATGTACAAATAAATACAGGGACCAAGGTGGGGCGCCACTGGAAGAGTACGGATACAGTGCGTATTGTAAGATAAAACTGTGAGTCACGCACGACGCGTCCCATTTGGAAAGTTCATCCACCCAACACATCCCACACCAGGTCGGCGGACTATAGTATCCTCCCCGCCGCTCCGCCAACCGTGAACCACCATCGCCGTCGCCGGACCCGCTATTCGCTGAATCAGTCGTCCCATCACCCATTTTGCGAGGCACGATGCAATGACAAGCGACAAATCCCGACCGCGAGGCCCCATTAAAGGACGAGAGCCACGCCCGATTGCCCACTCTTCCAACCGCTTCCAACCACGGCATTGCTGTATCCTGCGGTCGAGCGAAAGAGGATCTTGGTAATTCCTACGACATTTCCGGCCGGCGCCGCCATGGCTCCGCCCCCAAAGCCAACCGTCCCCGAGAGCCGGGGGGCTCTTCCAGCAAGCAACCCAGCCGGTCCCCCCTCGGGTCTGTCCGTGATCCCCTCGCAGTACAACTCGGAACAAGGACTACGGCAAAGTCTGAAGCACATTGGATATGATGAGGCCCGCGAAGACGGGTACCGCTTGAAAGGTATACAGCTGATTGACAGCGTCCGACGGAGCCTGCAACTGTTCGTGCTACCCCTCACCGATCATTCCCTTTGTTTGCCTGTGTTGTGCACCGACCATTGCTGACAAACGCTTTCTTAGGCCGGTGAAGACATTTGATACAGCGGCAGTCTATTACCACAAGTTCCGTGTGCGGTTCCCGAGCAACGAGTACAATTACGAAGATGTGGCGCTGGCAACGCTCTTTGTAGCATGTAAGGCCGAAGACACCATCAAGAAGTCAAAAGATATTCTCTGCGCCGCACACAACCTCAGACAACCTCACGATCACAAAACACCGGATGATAAGGTGAATATTAAGGCTACTTGGATAGTACTGGGATGGCGATAGCTAGGATAAGCTAACAAGGCACTAGATATTCGAAGCTCCCTCCCGTTTCACTGTCGGTTTAGAGCGGCACATCTTGGAAACAATAGGGTTCGATTTCCGCGTCCAATACCCACAGAAGCTTCTTGTGAAGATAATTAGAAGGATGTTTCCGCGTAACGATGAGGCAGCGCAGGAGGAGGGCGAGAAGTTCCTTCGGGTCGCGTACGATATGTCCATCGACCTCTACAAAACCTTTGCGCCTGTGAAGCAGGCTACTTTCACCCTGGTATTAGCCGTCCTAGAGCTTACTGCTCTACTCCTGGAGACCGACCCCGCGCGTGTCGCCGAGTTTCGCGACACTCCTGCTTGGCATACTCGCCGTGCACCCGTTCTCGAGACGATTTTGGATTTGCTCGACCTGTACACGCAATTTCCGAAATCGACCAAGGTTGGGCCGAGGCTGGTGGTTCAAAAGGTCATGGATGTCAAGATTGAGATTAACAATCTACTCACGAACGAAAAGCGTCAACGTCACCATGGTTGGTGTGACCGGTGCGTGTCAGACACATTGGAAACACAATCTGCCACGCCCGGCTCGGCCACCTCGCCGGCGACAAACTCATCAGCCCCCGGCAGTGGCTCGTCAAAACGTAAGAGGGCGGCTAGCGAAGGGACCCAGCGATTTGTTTTCGATGCGGATGAAGCCCGCAATGAAAAGAACCTTGTGGCTCGCTATTTTGAAGATCAATACGAAGAGCAAGAGGTGGAAGTAGAGGAACCGATTAAGGAGTCGGATTCACGTCCACCAGGACGGGGGAATTATTCATATCGTAACCAGAGCCACGGCCAAGGGGATTATGGATGGCCAGGGCACCACCGAAACAGTAGGCATGCACATCCAGGCGATCGGCATGGTCGAAGTCGGCGCGGGCATGGTTATTAAGATGGCGAAACACGGTCCAACGGTCCAGCGGTTCTGTTACATCATGAAATATTGGGAAAGGGTGTGTGGTTTCCGAATCGGACTGCTGTCTCCGTGTAGCCCTGTTTACCCCGTTCCTCACCGGAGCAATTATTGCTCCCCTTACGTTGAAAGTCTGGCTCGCGAACAACCCATTAAGCCAAGAAAGGAAGCGGCTGCGCTAATCCCGCCAATGAGAGACAGCCCCATTCCAAACTCATTCAACATTTCTGCGTATGGTTTCTCCCAGTTCATGAACCCCCCATCGGGCATCCTCAACATCAAACAATATGAGCAAAATCCTTGTCGTTCTTGGTGCTACTGGCCAACAAGGCGGCTCCGTCGCCCAGTTCGTTTTCTCCCACCCTGACCTATCAACCCGCTTCCGAGTTCGTGGCGTTACACGCGACCCAAGACAACCCGCAGCCGCAGCGCTGCGTGCGAAGGGTGCAGAAATCGCCCAAGCCAACCTCGATGACCCCGAATCTCTCCGCACGGCGTTCATAGGCGCTCATACAGTCTTCATCTCTACGGTCACCACCTACCACAGCGAAACCAAGGAGCGTGAGGTGCGCCAAGGAAAGGCCGCCGCCGACGCTGCGGTTGCTGAGGGGGCGCAGTATATCATCTACAGCACCGAGGTGCACAGTGAGGTCATCAGCGAGGGGAAGCTTTGTGTGCCGGCGTTTGACGCACGCGGTGAGGTCGAAGCGTATATCCGCTCACTCCCTATCAAGAGCGCATTTGTGGCGACCGGCTCGTTTATGCAGAATTTTGCTGGGGGCGGCATGTCGCCGCGCATGGTGGGCACTAAACTCCCTGGGGTTTATACCATGGCGAACATGTGCCCGAGGGACCGGCGGTATCCGTGGCTTGATGTGGTCGGGGATATGGGGAAATTTGTTGGGGCGATCCTGGTGGAGCCGGACAGATTCGAGGGCAAGCGATTGTACGCGGCCAGTGGGATGCATTCGTTTGCTGAGCTGGCAGAGAAGTTGACGAAGCATACGGAGAGGAAAGTACGGTATGTTCAGATCACAGATGAGCAGTTTGCGGGGTTTTTGCCGCCATCGGCAAGGGGACCGGTGGTGAAGATGTTCAAGTTCTGTACCGAATATGGGTATTACGGTCCACAGACGGAGAGCCTGGTTGAGGAGATGCGAGAGTTGATCCCGTACAAGTTGACAACGCTGGATGAGTTTATCGCGGCTAATATTACATTGGCATGACACTCTGGTACGGTAGTTTGTGGGCATAAATATTCATGGTAAAATCAACGAGCGATTCTCAAGATCCCCCGATTTCGAAGTGAACTACCTCGGTAACGACCGGGATCGCTGATCTAAGAAAGACGCGATGTGAAAGCACGAACATCGTGAAAAGCACCTTCCGTATCCATCCGAGCTAATCTTGGCCCTTTATGGCACGACGGTCACGACCTTAGTCTCCCCGATGAAGAGCACCTCATCGTCGCTGTCGTCACTGTCATTGTCCTCAATAACCACGACCTGGTCGTCTTTGATCGGACTCAGGCCCATCACACTGCCATCATCCTCCTCGGACTTGACCACCACCTGCTGATCCTGCGCAACCCCAACCGGCGCAACCCCAATCTCACCCTCATTGTCATCACGCAGGCTAGCAGTAGCGGACCGATCGTCGGCGCCAAAGACAAACGCTGTCAACTCATCCAACTCGGAGAAGGTGAAATCAACCTCCGACTTGATCTTCTCGACCGCGGCACGGTACTGCTGTGCTCGGCGTAACCTATTCTCCTTCTTTTCCTGCTCAGACCAATTGGTCTCAGCAATAAGATGCTGGACAGTAAGGGGCGTTTTGCCGCCGCTAGCCTTGCTAGTATCGGCACTGTCGTTGACGGCCACCGCATTTGTCTCGGGATCGGCTGCCTCGTCAATGTCGTGTAACCAGCAAGTCTGCATGCCGCTGTGCGCCACAATCTTGAAGTCGTAAATGGCTCGAGAGACAAGAAGGACTTCGCTGGGGTGGAGGGAAGAAGCCCTCTTTTGTGAACTAATAGGGTTGGCGTGCGCAATAACAGTGGTCACGACGGTGCTGGAGTCATCTTTCATGTGCTCGTCCTTCTGGCTACTGGGCGCATCCATCGCAATATTGTCGGTCAGAATTAGATTGTGGCCGCCAGTGATGCGGTCGAACCACTTGACCACCACGTGGTACCAATGAGACCAGAAGTAGAAAGCAGGTTCCTTGGACTCTCCGTCCGTGGTTCTGTGAGCCTCATACGAATGGGTTTCGATGAGCTGGATTGTGACAAGAAGCGTTAGACAACGTCCAGATATGAAGGGATGTGTGGGGTTGACCTACGTTGTCGACCAAGTGTTCAACGCCTAGCATTTCCAACACAGACTTGGCCACAGGCACATTGTTGCTAAGGATCGCAACCTTGATCGACTCCTGGGCCTTTGCAGCCTCCAGAAACTCTCTAGCGCCGTTACAAAGAGTCATGAGGGGCAACCCTGCGTTCTGCCAGCTCTCGAAGTACTTCTTGGCAAATGTAAGCTCCTCGTCGTCGGAAAGCTCGCGTATTCCCATGTCCTTCATCATGTCGAAAACGAGCGGCGACAGGTAGCATTCTCGGTACAGTTCTTCGCCGGTGAACAAGGGAATCTCTTCCTGGATGAGCACGCTGGTGAGAGCCATCCGAAGGCAGTCGACCAAGGCGGCCTTGCCTTCAATGATCGTGCTAAGTTCTATGAGCAACACCTTCGGTCGGGGATGAGTAACGCCCTGTTCTTCTAGCAAAGAGCGCGGCCTCTTCTGGCCAGAACCAGGAATGCCCGACATTTGGTGATACTGTTTTGCGACGATATTAGCGACCATTTATCATGGTTCAAAACAGCCAAAGAAGGGAAAAAGAGAAGTCTAATACTTTTCGCAAGATTTTGCCTAACCGACTACCAGGAGTGAAATATTTTTGACGATGCCGCGGCCGAGTCTAGGCGTGATAGGCTGATAAGTATTCTCGATGGTTGAAATGTTAAAGCCGAGTTCTTCCAAGAAGAAAGGAAGTTTCGGTTTTGAAGGGGGGATAGTTTAGGATTTACATCAGGTGCAAGAGCGTACTCAACCAAGAAGCCGTGTGAAAACAGCTAAACCTAGAACTCATACACTGTCCTTGGACCTTCCATCATGTTGTGCGTAAACACAAGAGATGTTGATTTAGCTTCCTTCGTCCCAAATATCCACAGGCAACGTGAATAATAAATTCACCTGCTGTGCTTTTCGAATCCCCACAGCTCTCTCGGTAATGCCTTCTGACTGTAAGCACTTATTTCCCCTACAGAGCCACAAGTATACTATGAATGGATGTAAAATCTTGTTAAAATCTGTTCGTTTCTTATACTCCCGTCGTTGGCCCTCGCTGGTTTCAGGGGCAAGTAGTTAAACCCTAACCCTAAGGTGGGTTCTACCACGGTCATGAGAGGGCTTTTTGGATTTTTGGGTATTATGAGCAAAATGCAGCGGGGTCAAATCGCGTCTGGCGTTCACTTCGAGAGAAAAAAGCTCCTTGCGGTCCTCCAAAGGGTGCAATATCTTCGACGAGAATTATCATTGAAGTTTACCACCGCATCTAGTCCCCTACTAACTGTGGAAGATTTGGGATCCAACGACCAACCCACGATCTGTACTTTCTAAGCTCTAAAGTCTTGTTAAAAGTCGCTGAACTGGGCCTTCGGTACTTATTGACAATGAGTAACCAAGAGGCAACAGCTTCCGCAATTGACCACCTGCGGACCATCCTCCCACAAGATGGAACCCGCGACGCTCTCATCCATTCTGTCATACCCAACCTCCTCCAAAGCATAGCCGATGTTGCACAGGCACTGCGCAACTCCCATCAAGTTTCTGCAGCTGGGACAGCCAACACCTTTGGCGATGACCGTAATTTTGTGGCCCATCTCGAGCTGAGTTTTGAATCAGATACTAACCAACTGTCTCCCAGAACTCAACGTCGACGTCATCGCCGAAAACATCATCCGCGCCACCATCGCCCAATGCCCCAGCATCGTCACGGCCAGCAGCGAAGAAGACCCCATCGAGCAGGCGGTAGAACACCACGCTACTTCATCTTCCTCCGAACAATACACCCTCGCCTTCGACCCCCTCGACGGCAGCTCCATCATCTCCGCCAACTGGACGGTCGGCGCCATCTTCTCCCTCTGGGACGGCCCTTCCGCACTCAACCAAGACCCAGCCACCCGCCAAATCGTATCCATCCTCGGCGTCTTCGGCCCACGCACCACCGCCATCGTCGCCCTCCGCGTGTCCGGCAGCCCGGTCCCCAAAACCTGTCTCGAGCTCGCCCTCGGCCCGGCAGTATCCAACCCTACCAGCGCTACCGTAACAACCCCAACCAAATGGCACCTCACTGCGCCCACACTGACCCTCGCCCCGCGGTCAAAATATTTCTCCCCCGCCAACCTGCGCATGGCAGCCGATGACCCGGCCTACATGACCTTACTAACCAGCTTCATCACACGCCGCTACACGCTCCGCTACGCGGGCGGCCTGGTGCCGGATATCGTGCATATGCTGGTGCAGGGGCAGGGTGTGTACGTGAGTCCTGTGTTGGCTGGCGGGGATGGGTCGCGAGGTCAGGCGAGTAAGCCCAAGTTGAGGAGATTGTATGAGTTGTGCCCGCTGGCGTTGGTGGTGGAGTGTGCTGGGGGCGCGGCGGTTGATCCGGTTGATGGGACGGCGGTGTTGGCGAGGGAAGTGAAGGATTGTGGGGAGAGGGGCGGCTTGTTGTGTGGAGGGAGGGAGGAGGTTGTTGAGGTGGTGAAGACGTTGTTGTCTTGAGGCGGGGTAGAGTGACCGGGTGGGGGGTTCCTGTTGGCTCGGTTGACTAGCTGTAGGGATTTTATAGATCTTGTTGTGTCGGGCGTGCTTTTGTGAAGGAAAAAATATGGGAATGTTGTAGCACACAGACTTGACTAGACAATAGTAGCAATGGTTTATTGGTTACAAGACTGAGATTACAAATAATAACAGCAACCCAAGCCGCGTTTTTAAACACCCGAGTAACGTCTCCTTGCTCCTTCTTAGCCTTTGCGTTCCGAAAGCTGGTCCTCCGAAGCATCAAAGGAGTCCCGCCTGAGCCCTGCTACGATCAATTACCCCAGAACGGGGTCATTGATGTCATCATCCTGAACGCGGCCCTCGTTGCCATGATCCTATCCCATATTGTCCGGGTCAGGAAATAAAATCCCATTTCATCATCAGGGTATGGCTATGTATCTAGGCATTCAACGCCGTAGTCCAGGTACTTCCGCCACAGTTCCAACCTGCACCGACTCAACTCTCCCTCGGTGTACCCCATCATCAGAGGATCATACACCTCCCGTTGTGCCATCGCATTTTCCATCCACAGGTCCCGCGCCGTCCCCTTCTTGGCCAAGATAAAATGCGGCGCATCGGAGGTCGTCAGAGGATATCGCACGCGATTCGGAAACGGAACAAGATGCTCCCAAAAAACTGGATATTGCGAATATAAAAGCTTCGTGGCCCTCTCACTGGCCTCTTCATCCTATACCTCTTCCACACAGCCGATGTAATTGCGCATGGCGTCGCTCATGTCGCGTAGGTAGAGGGGGGCCTCGGACTGGTCAGGGGTCGATGGTAGGGCCAGAAGACGCATGGCGAGACTGGGGGGCACGTTTCCCCACAGCGCAATCTGCTGGATGCTTCTGTGGCAGCAGGCAGCTGATAGAATGTCGGTGAAGTGGTTCTCTAGGGAGGCACAAACGTAACTGTGGATCTTGGGGCCGACAAGGTTGACACTCCCGCCGTCTCCCCGAGGGATCGCCGGTCTAGCGGTCCGGCAACAAGACTGAAAGATGACAGCCACCTCTGCATTAGCCTCCAGGGACTGGATACGCTTCAGAGCCTCGGCCCATTGACCTTTGACAGCTTCAACTGTGGTAAATGGGTAGCTGACTGTGGGGTCCTCGAAGGGGTCACCGGATGCAGACACTCTTCCTATATGCTCATCGTAGAGAGTGTGATTCTGGTGTTCCAGGTCTCCTTTCCATTCACAGAAGCACGAGAATTGGATGTTGAACCGGCGCGTGAGGGTGATATTGGATCCGAAGGTGTCCAGATCTCGGAGAGGGACACCGCCGTGGATGGTGAGGCTGCGGTACAGGAACGGCCTCGCCTCCTTCGCGATTTCCTTGCGGGTACTCAAAAGACCGATGCCTGGGTTAAATGTGGCGGGGGCAATAGGCCAAAACGGACGATACTCCCACTTCAGGGCGTACTTATAGATCCTGTGACGGATCTCCACTGGTAACCGAAGAAGAGGAAAGACCGCGACCACCTGCTCGGCCCGTTCAGGGCGAATCAGCTTGCCCATGAAGGCGGAGACAGAACAGCCACGGTATCCGCCAATGTAGATCTTTCCTTTCATCCCCCACCTGAAATACTGGGCCAGACGGGTAATGAAGTACTCCGGACAAGGATCGATGAAGCAAATCTGGGCCGAGGAAGAGAGAACTGGCAGCTGAGTCCAGAAGAGAGCCTGGTCCAAATCCCAGTGAAGGCGACAGGAGTCCGGAGGAGGAGGGTCACGCGCCCAGAGCGCTCCACCATTGCAACCATCGAAGGCAACGTTGACGCGAGATATGGGGGCGGCAGATGCTGCCAGAAGCTCGAGTACCGGGTGCCAGTTACAGGGGCCGTAGATAGAGTCGCCAGAAGACTTGCAGCTGCCTTGGCAGAAGTCGTAGATGGTGACGCTTCAAATACACTCCCTGCGCTTGGAAAGAATGAACTGCACATAGTTCAATGCCAGCTGGGCATCAGCGCCAAGATCGACTGATTCATAGAGAACTGCGATAGCCTCCTTATGAATCCTGCGGGAAACACTCAAGAGACCCAGGTCTTTGATCGGAACATGGGGTCCCATCCGGTCGATGTACTCGGATTGGTGCTTGGGCCCGCTGCCAAAAACAAGCCGATAGATGTTCTCGCGAATGTGGCGAGGGATCTTGAAGAGGCCAGGGGATTCGTCGGTGGCGTCCATCTTATCCGATAAGATTGAATGAAGACGATATATGAAAAACAGCGAAGGAACTCATTAACTCTGCAGTCTCTGATCAAATCGCACGTTAATCACTACTGACTCCGGAATTGTTGAAAGGATGCTACCCACAACTTCAAAGGCTCAAACGGTCACTTACTCTTCAAGGTCATGGACTGGGAGTCAACCCTGAGGCAATACCCGTTGCGAAGTTGAAAGGGATCCAGATCGTCAACCCACAAAGCTGAGCGGTGAGGTCGACCTGAATGGCCGTTTTTTCTAACGTCAGTATCAGAAGATAGGAAACAGACGCTTTCTCGAGGAACTGTGGACGCTTACCTTAGGCGACGAGGACGGTGCCAGATTTGGTGTTGAGCCCTCAATTTGTTCAGCCGGCGAGCAAACGCATGGGGAGAAGATCGTAAAAAGGGAATGAGGAAATTTTCAAAAGCTACAATACATTCAATTAAATAGTGTGTGCTTAGTCGTGCGGCGGAGCCTTCATTAGGGCGTGTCGGAACATGCACATCGTCACTCTTGAGCTTCTATCGGGTTCCGGAACCACGACACAATGGAACGGGTTCCAATAGGCCAACAAGGCAGAGGCAAGGGTACGGCCGGGTTGAAATGCAAAGAATATAAAGCAAAGTCTCCAAACTAGAAAAGGGGGTTGTAACTTTGAATTACCTAGGTGATTCACTGCAGTTTGAAATCGGCATTTGTCTTCTCCCAGCCCTCAACGCGGTCACCCCGAGCAGCAACCTTCTCAGACAGGCTTACTTTGAGAGCCCTTGAGCGGTCTGTGCAAAGCTCGTACATGGTCGAAAGATTGAAAAGGAGGGTGTGCGAAGACCTGCCGGAGTCGACAAGCCCTTCGAGCAACTCCTTGCCCTAGTATCCAAGTTAGCGACCAACGGCTATGGACAGGAGGCCATACACAGGCGGGAGTGACTTGCCTCTTGCATTTTGCCCAGGTAGAGCAAACAAACCGCCAGATTGACACCCACCATCTCATCATCCACCTCTTCCCACAACTCTTTCCATCTTCCCAACGCCCTCTCATACGCCCCATCAGCCATGTCACACAAAGCACCCACCACCTTCGCTTCAACCCCCCCACTCCCTTCCTGACCCCCCTCACCACCGTCCCCATCAACAATCCCCATACACCCCCTCGCAGCCTCCACATCCCCCAAATGCAACCACAACAACGCCCTCCTCACCCCAACCATCCCATCTCCATTCTTTTCCCCCCTCTCCCCCCGCATACCCCTATCCCCCAACGTACCCAAATGCACCGCCGCCCCAGCCAAATCATCCATCTCCACCAACGCCCCAGCCACCCTCACCCCCAAATCGCTCAGCCGCTCCTTCCACACTTCAGCCGCCGAATGGTCGTGTGCCGCGCGGGCGGTGGCCAGGCGTGTGCGGGCCTCGCGCGCGAGTTCGTAGTAGGACATGACGGCGCGACGGGGGTCGCCGAAGCCCAGGGCTTGGAGGCGGACGGCGAGAAGACGGAGCGACCAGGGGACGAGGTGTTGTTGTTGTTGAGGAGTGGGAGAAGGTGGGGGGTCGGTGGTGGTTATGGTCGTCTCCTGCTGTTGCTGCTGAGGCGTCGAGTCGGAAGAAAGAACGTAGTAAAAGGCTGAGTGCAGGTCCCCGAGGGCTTTGACTTCCTGTGCGGCTAGGGCGGTGCTGTCGATGAGGGTTAGGCAGGCTAGGCGAGTGTAAAGAAGGTCAAAGATCCGGGCGTGGTCAGTTGGGTCGACGGTGTTGTTGGTGAGGGTCTGGGTCGCGGCGATAGCGGCCGCGCGGAAGTGGCCTCGGGCGAGAAGGTCCGGGATCGGGGTATCCGGGGCCGGTGGGTTGGGCGGATTGCGGAAGGACGGGGGGATGTTGAGCGGCGTAAGCGGGTGGTAGATTTCGGGCCGGAGAAGATAGGAAAAGTCCTTGGGGCCATGGCGAGGCGAGGGCATTCCAGGCAGTCGCTTGCCGGTGGGCGCCGGAGAATGTGCTGGGGAGCGTGGTATCATGGGTGATCCGGGCGCGGGGCTCCGAGGATGGCTCCGAAGTGAAAGCGTGCGCTGGACCTGGTCTGCGGATAACGGTGATGCGAGCGGGCCACTTTCGAAAAACGATTTCTGTGGTTAGTGGGATGGTTGTGTTTGGTGCTGTAAAGGACGGCATCAGATGCTACAGGGAAAGTACGACTCACTCGTCATCAAGTGGCCCTTTGGTCGATGAGCGGGGTCGTGTGGCTATTGAACCTTCCTTATTAGCGGCCTTGATTGCATGAAAATCAAACCTCTTAAAGCGCCATGGTTTCACTCGTTTACGTGGAACACCCGCCACGGGCGTGTGACCGTCCAGTTGAGACCCTCAACCTGAACCACCATCGCACAAAGGAATCCGAGATCCGCCTTGCATCAATTATCCCCTTCGTCTGCACTTGCCTTTTATGCCTGATTTTGTCCGTGCATGGCCCTGAGGCGATGAATCCCGATAACTATCCATGGCAAAGGGCACACAATCTCCCGATAATTTTAGACGAAATGTGTTTGGACTTTGGAGTTCAAGGAGTGTTGCGACGAAAGGCAGCTGACGTTGAGAAAAGTGGGACATCCTGGTGTTCATGTCTCCAAAAGGCTGGCATTTAACCCTAACCCTGTTCCATTCTTGAACTTTAGGCCCCTCAAGGACCGATGAGAAGAAAGGGGGGGACAAAATCTTAGCAAATTCTTCACTAATAAATTTCCGGTTTCTAATCAATTAGGTTTATTTGGATGGCACGGATAGGTCCCTCAATTATCATGAACGTGGAAAGCAACTAAATTGTGGCTGTCGATATCACTTTGACACTTATACATTAGTTCACTTTTTGTGTTTCCACGATTAGTAGTAATTAATGCCTAACACCAATTACACAGAGAATCCCGATTTCCCACTATCCTTCCGCTCCCTCTCACAAATACTCTCAGTCCGTGAGAACTCTTTACTACCATCCCGAGGTGTATTATCCACATCTTGACCCCCCTGTGTTCCGGATGAAGCGCCCTCCTCATCCACTCGTTGGCCAGATTCGTTCAGTATGTCCATGTTGAGGTCAATCATCTGCCCTGGCGCCTTTCCGCCACCCAATCCATCTCCGGGTTCGCCACCAGACGGAATCATGAAGTCTTTCGCGCTGCCAAGCCACTCGCGGTCGAAGGCGCCCATGCCGATATATGGTCTCCAAATGTCCGTCGATGGGAGCGTACTGCGCTGGTCTTGGGATCGTCTCACCACCTTGGCGATCAACTCAGCCATGTTCATTTCGATATTGAGCTTTACCAAGTACATGAGCGGGTGGACTTGGACGTATCTAGTGGAGGAACACATATTAACCGTGAGTCAGGGACCCGGTCTTCAGCTGCAAAGAGACTCACACTGCATCATCCTTAAGAGACATGAGCCCAATGAGTAATACCTGGTCGCAAGATTCTTGGTTAGCCAGGTAACCAGGTATGTAAGCAATGTTCCGGGGAGCCCACGTCGAGAGAAATGGACAGCGTAACCATCGCCAGGTTGTATTTGTAAAGGCGGTTGTACTGCGTCAACCCGTTGGATACCAGTTTCGATTTTACCAACCACATGAAATAGGCGTTCATGCAGAAGTCGATGGCGGCGAAAATGGCCTTTTCGATCCGATCCCAAACATAGTTGATTCGCATGTAGGTGTCGTTAATTTGCAACCGAGCCGGGATCCAGATGCAAAAGACACTGATATTGACGAGGCCAATGAGAATGAGGAGACCCAATTTGAGGCGTCTTGCCTTTTTCGGATTGTACATGATGAGAGAAATTCGGTTCGCAAGGATCTGGATGAGACATTGTGTCTGTCACGTCGTTAGAATCACGACCTGCACGAGAATGCTTGCCAAGTGTTGGAGAAAGGGAACGTACCTGAACTACCCATAGAAGAACTGGATACATATTGTGAGCAAGATGAAAGCAATGGGGTACTGCCGTCAGGGGTGAGAAAACGTACGCAGCCCTAAAAAGTACCATATACTGCGTTCCAAAGTCATCAGCCAGGTATTCTTCAAGCCATCTTCGACGTAACAGTAGATAAATACCTTGGTGGGATCATCCCCAACAAATAAAACCAGCTACATACGGCCGCAGCTAGAGCTGTAGCCATCACAGCCCACAACATCACCACGTAGGTAGTCGCTCGGTGGCGTCGATGCCATGACCGGTGAGACTGGCGGACAGCCTTCGTGACGTCGAAGGCAGCGACAGCCACAGATGCCCCGAAGAAAAAGGCCGCCACTAATAGCCCAGTTCTGGTTGTAGGCTCTTCCTTGTACCAAGGAGGGACTAGCGTCCCTGTCATGATTACTTAAAACGGCATCGAGAAAAGAATAAAACGAAATAAGTATAGCTGCGACCAGCGCGCTTTCCCAGAAGTATCGTGTCCCAGCCTGCGTCGAATGAATGAGCCTTAGGCTGTTTGCCAAAGTGCGAGAGTGAACGGGGACGACCTCCTTTTATTCTAATCCATGCCGTCATTTCTCGTCTCAGCAGCAGGTTCGAGCTTCAGCGCCATAGAGGCCACTGGTGGCGCCGGGCTTTTGGGATTTAAGACGGACTGTGTGAAAAGGCAAACGGCGAAACGGTTAAGGCCATAGCGGCATCAGCGGCGGCCTGTTCTACTTCTCTTCTCTCGGATTCGAAACCGAAAGCCGAACCACAAGGCAGCTGGGACAAGCCACCGTGGCTGTTCGAAGGCTCTGGCGCGCGCGAATGTGGCGACATGACCTCATTTTCGGCGAGAGCTAATAGCTAGAGGTGGTCACCCGCCACAACATCACCGAGTCAGTCGTGACGGCCCCACGCGCAACACGGACGGCGCACGGTGAAGGTCATGATTGGGCGGCCGTTTCCAGCTCTACTTGTTTGTGGATAGGCTCATGGTTCTGGACTCTAATTATCATACCCAAGTTTTGTTTCGAACGGAGCCAAGACCGAATCCGAAGCCAGTCAAGGTCATGACACCAAACATCAATATTAGGGGTACCCCTGGCAAGGCAGTGGAAAACTTGGAGCCGTGTTCAACGCGGTGGCAATGCTTAGATGGCAAAATATACATGTTGCAAAAGCTATGGACAGATACACATGGGCACATAAGGTATGTACACACAAGAAAAGAAGTATAAACGAATAAACAATACTCAGGCATCGCCGGTAAGGCAAACGCGAGACCATAATCGGGGCCCCAGTTGCCTCCTGGTGTATCCAAGCCCCAAGAACCAAAAATATAACACAGTCGAAAGGTAAAAGTCCAGCTTAGAAAGTCGAGGCGGCGATATTTCGGTCATAATTCGGACTCAACCCAACAACGCCGACACGACGCTGTCGAGCCAGCCTTGATTGGCGTACACCTGCGACATGTCCCTGCTATTCGTTAGCGATCACCTTCGAGACTGTGAAACAGCCCAGGAAATCCTGAAGCTTGGGTGGAAGGCTCAAAAAGGGGCAAAGCTTACCAAGACATAACGCCTCCAAAGCTCTCAAACTTCTTGGAGTATGCAAGCATCTGCTGCAGCTGTTCTCCTTCAACATACCCCATACCGGCAGCCGTAGAACTCCCAGGCAAGCCCACCAGGACCTTGATCCCGGGGTTGGTGGTCACGTTCTTGGCCCACTCGTCCCTGTCATGGAGGTCAGCAATCCCGTTATTCCCGTCTCGAATATCAGGAGACGTGTGGTAGGTAGACGTACCAGGTTTCAAAGTTGTACTGCCCAGGCTCCTGGTCGCCACTCTGATAAGCCGACGCAGCGCAGTAGTTGTTGTAAAACTGCACGCCCACATAATCAAAGCCACCCGCATCCAACATCTCACCCATCGCAGCGTCCGGGAAGGGGCATTGCGGCGCAGCCGACAGCAAGAACTTACGACCGGCCTTCCCAGCATCGCTGCCATCCATGTTGGACCGCAGGGCACCTGCAAACTCGGCCATGTGTGCCGAGGAAGCCTCCAGGTCCATGTCGAAGCCGTCGACGGTGGCGTTGCCGAACGGTCGGAGGACGTCAGAGTCAGAGTCGTCCGTGAAGCCTGGTGGTGCCGGGCCGAACATGGCCCAAATGGTGGCCGCCCAGGTCTGGGCCTCCTCGGCGGAGGCGAACCCTCCTTCGGTGTAAGTGGCGCCGCCGATAGAGAGGAGGATGGACTTGTTGAGGGATTGGCATATTTGGATGTCCTCTCTGTTTGTTTGCGACGTCAGTATTAGTCCGTGGTAGGATGGTGAGAGTTGAGATGGGATCATGATCAGGGGTTCAGGGGAAATCGAAGGAGGGCTACGTACTCAATCTGGGGGCAGCGGAGAAGCTGAGAGTCGGGGAATGCAGTGCAGTTGTCGCTCGCACTAGCAAAGTTCACCGTTGTCGGGTTCTTGATCACGTTAAGGAACGCCAACGGGATGATATTGATGGGGCTGTCTAAGAGGCATGTGTTAATTTACGAATCACAATCCTCCTAAGCAGCGCAGATGAACTCTTACCGGCACAATACTCTGCGAGACGCAGCTGGCCACCCTGTTTATTAACTGAATTCTGGCCTTTACCAAGTCAGCGAGAAGGCTCAGACATCATGGCAAACCGTAGACCTACCCCAGTAAATCGCGATGTTGTCCGTCGCCGACGGATTGAAGCCAGCGAGAGCACCAGGCAGACTCGCAGCAAGGCCACCAAGGGCCGCAACAACACGTTGTGAAATCATTGTACAAAGAAGTAAGGTACAAGAATGAATTGAAGAAATCGTCCAGGTGTGAAGGCCTTTACACACTACTGTCTTTCTCAACACCCAACCAACGTAACCCCTTTTACAAGACCGGACATCAGTCAGTCTTATAGAGACTTGGACCGACAGCAAGGTCACCCGATTTGCAACCTCTCCCTATCCCTCGGTGGCCCATTTTCACAGGACTTGGTATGCGACGTTGCAAACACCGGACATGTTCCATCTTCAACGGGAACAAGAACTTTTAGAAGATCCACCTTCAAGTCCACACGACTGTCCCTCTCGCGCAAATGACAGAAGTCATAGGCCGCCAAAAGGGCCAATGTCAAGCGGGAAAGGAACTTGGGGTGGGTCGGGGTATCAAGCTGTGAGGCTGCCCCCTGGGTAATCTAAATGCAGGTACCCAAAGAGCCTCGTTAGCGAGGCAACAGCTTCGACAAAGGGGCTGTCGGTGGGCGTTTGTTGCTGCCTGGTGAATCCGATACAACGATGCTTTGGAGGGTCACATCCACTGTCCACACTCTTTTGTCGGTCTTGTGCTCTTGTCTTGAGAGCTTTCTGCTTCTGTACAGCTGTTGAGACATAGAAAAACGTGATTAATTAATCAGGTGAGATACCATAACTTAGAGACCAATCCAGAACCCCAAAACAAGATGACCCTGGCTTAACCCGTCGGTTTTATACCAGGTGTCAAAACTTCTATTCGCATCGGTCGTGTGCAAGCTCCATTGAGAATTTTCCACCCGTGGACTTTCTCCCCTCCACAATGCAACGCTATCTAGATTGGACATTCTTTGAGTTCCTCAGCTAGGTTTCAGTGCAAAAGGGGCAGTTGCCAGTAACCGCCAACAGGCCGGTAACGGGCCGAACAAGCTGCCTATTCCGGAATGGGAGGGAGGGGGAGGTTGTATCCTGAGACAACAACTTTTTGGGGTAGCGTGAGTGAAATCCCCCTATCACAAGAACGATGTGGCCAATGACCACGCGCAGGCCTGATGGACCACGTTTACCTGGTGATAAATCGCACATGGCCTTTCCTGTCGATCCCCAACACCCTGGGGAGATCTTGCTATCTTTAAACAATGATTGTGGAGGGGGGCGCGGGGAGATCATTGAGATGGCAACCTGACCCGGGGCACTCGTCTGATTATGGGGTTTGATCCGCTGCTGCGATGGAGTGTCTTCAGGACCGGTGAGTTTCGGCCGCGATGTTTGACCAAAGGAGCGGCCACTTGAACAGCTCACCGTAGGTAACCCCGAGGAATTCGCAACGTTACAAAATATCCGGTAGCGCCGAAGCCCATTAAACCCTCTTTACAACAGTATCAATCGCCGTGGAGGACACTGGCTAGGCTCCGGAGTTGACCAATGATTACCACCACAGCTTGGGAGTGGCATCTGTTGTTATTTTCTCATCTGCAGAAGTGCAACCAGAGCACTTCAAGCCAAATGCGCTGTAACGTGTCTGACAGGTACTATGTAATGATAAGGGGACTTGAGCGGCCAAGTGCCTTCGGGTTTAACAGTTACTGAAATGTCCTGTCTCATGAGGCTCTATTATTCTGTGAAGTGGGATATTAGGACCAGAACGTCACATCAGGTGTCCATCTGTGTTGGATCTCTGACGGTGAGCTACCTGGGGATAAAAGGGAATGAAAATTCATGGGGAAACAAGAATAAACTAACAACCCACCTAGGTAGGAAGATTCAACAACGAAAGGGCGTGGCAACAGGTGAAGGACTGGTCTTGGGACATACAAGAGGATGAAAGAATGAAAGAAATCAGAAGAAAAGAGAAAAGGAAAGGGTCTAGATCGCAACGTATGAGGTAGGGTCCAATATATGGAAATGACGAATGGGTGGGAGTGGTCTGGACCCAGGACTAAGCTACGCCGAGCCGTTGTGCTAACCAATACCCAGCCTACCTATCTATATCGGGTACATTTATATTCCAGGCAGACTATGGCAGCTTTGCATAACGGAATACGGTCTCTAAGTGTGTTTCAAAAGTTTTCGTATTCCCAAGCCCTTGCTACTCTGGGTACCTAGGTATTGTCACTATCGGCTGCAACATCAATCGTGACCCGAGTTTTCAAACCGATTAAATCCATCGGGCAGTATCTCCGAATTCACCCTATGTTGTTGATAACTGTCCCAAGTAGGACTACACCCGCCACCTCCCTAAAACACATTAAAGGTGCCAAACTTAGTAACAGTCGACGTCACGGATTCAATGTTGGCGGCAAATTCCCCACATCACTTAACGGACGACCAATGCTTGCAGACAATGTATAACAAAAGCTTAAGTTAGTGTGGTATGGAGAATAGTCAATCATAGGTAAGGTAGTAATGGTCAACCCCGGAAAGGGGGTAACGTTCAAAGTAAAAGAGGGAAAGGGAGCACTGGGGTGTAATGGTCGCGAGGTATAATTCGGGAGAATAGGCCGCAAGATCACGGCTGAGGAATATTATGGCAACAATCTAGGAGTAGGAACGTATGATTAATCGTTAAATTTCGAACAGGCCATGTTGTCAAAAGTCCGGAGTAGAGAGTTGCGCTACCCACCCGATCAGTGCTAACCGACCAAACGACAGCCCCGAGGATGGCGCGCTTGTGTGACAGGATTGAATTTGTGCCTACAGTTGGCACCAGGTGGATGTTCCTTCCGGTCGGCATAAGAAAAAAAGGGGGGTTACAAAATGGAGGACTGAAAACACCGTACAAGGTGTCGGGAATTATCGGATAATTCGTAGCCCAAGCGATTTATATACATACCTAATTACATGACATAAGAGCTCGATTTGCCGATGGCCTCGGGAATTGCTCCGCTCCAGTCTCGAGGCTGGCCCTCTGGGATCACACGGGACAACTCCCGTCTCCATACAACCAAGTCTTCCAAGCTTTTCATCGATCTTGGACCGAAAATGATGAAAATACAGGAAAAGGAAGGAACGGGGCGTGGCGAGCTGGTGGAAAGCTGCTCTAGGCCCCTGCCCTGACCAGAGCGGTCGAGTGGCTTCATCGCCCTTGCCCTTTCCTTTCGAGCTCGAAAACACCACTTCAGCCGGTCCTTCCATTTGAATGACCGCACAGGAGCTTTCGCCAGTCCACCAAAACAATTAATGGGAGCGGGATATCATGTTGCTCGTTTACCCGCTGCTGCCCCCCTCTCAGCGTGTGCAATCACCACATCACCAACCAGCCCTTGCAGTCAAAGGTACCCATTCATTGTCTACCTTGGTTCACTTGAAATGCCTGATGAGGCTAAACATGTGGAAGGCAACAAAAGCCCTACCTGGTACGACATCGTTGACAGCCGCCTTTTTCCCGGATCATCTTCTCCCACACCGCGGTCTTTCGCCCGGGACAATACCAGACGAAGAGGTCAGCCTCGGAAACTGAGGGCACCACGATTTTTTCGCATTCAACCTCAGCCTTTCGGAGATCTTATCTATCTCTGGCTTTCGGACCTAAAGGACCGGGATGAGATGGTAAGATTCCTTCAAAGGGTTGATGTGCACCCACGAATCGATCAGCCTGCTGCAAGCCAGGACCACGATGGGAAAGCGCACGAAGATCACGAACCAAACGCAGAAGGTTGGCATCCGGCAGCAACCGCCTCCCGCCGCGCAGAATAATGTTCAACGGCACATCATAACGGGTTCTTCATCGGCTCCCACCTTCACGACGGCCGGACATAGTCACATAGGGATCGGGATTTGGATCTGACCGTGGTAATCTTGAAAAATGTCGAAGATATGCGGGCCAATGGCTGCGCTCCTACCGGCCCCCTGTGGTTCGCTTGCGGTTATGTACCTCTGGGATCAGCGTTGACGCAACTTTGTTTGTGTGCGCGCCCACGACGAAAGGGTGTGTTGCGCGGAGCGTGGTGAAATCCGCAACCTTGTGTGCTAACGTTGGTGGCGCCAGATTCGTTTCCGTGAGGCGCCCAGCTAGTTCCGCCCGCATGAATCATAGAATTAGGCAGGGCCAAGCATAGAGAAGCCGAAAGCTGGAAACCTGGGAACCGTAATTATCTCCCAAGGCGTAATTCCTGCCCGCCACCCCGTTTATCATTATTTTCATGACCTCACGCCATATCGTCCCGCCTTCAGACCATTTATCGCATCAAGACAACCCGGATCGTGGGCGAAGCTGATATCAGTCGACGCGTCGGCACCGCCAGGCCCTCCGACGACACTCCGACGTGGTACGCTAAGCTGATTACCCAGGCACCCTGGTGTCGAGCGATCAACCAGAGGGCGGTTGCGAGCTCGTCCGTGGATGTGAATCCGCCAGACAGACTACCGCAGTCTGGCCCTTCCGAGCCCAAGAAACATGCCCGCAAAGGTAGTGATATTCGGGTCTCTCAGTCCCTCAGTGTCGATACATCGAGGGAACTTGCTCGTCGTTGGGTGCGAGGTTTTGAATCATTTATTTGTGTGACATCCCGTCTCAAGCGACGGCAAAGGCTAAATGGTCTGCAAGGAAGGCCGAGGTCACCCCCTGCGCGTCTGTTTATCGCGATGTCCTCCACCGAATTCGTTGCTTCCAAGCGACTTCCAAAACTTCGATGCCAATTCATCAATGTCCAACATATCCGTGTTCGAGCAACGGCGTCAATTTGGCCGCTCTGGCCCCTCCCCCCTCTTCTCGAACTGGTAAAGGATCCGGTAGTGAACGCTCGGCTAAAACCGCGCCAAGGAACAATCCCGTCAACGCGGCCAGGAACCAGGATCCACAGCCGAGAGATCGTCAGGCCAAATACCGGAATAAAAGTGGGCAGGGGGGGGGCGTGAAGGCTTTGGATTAATTGCTGCCACGGCGCGCGCTTTGAGTTTCGCGCCGCACTTTCCACCAGTAGTGGCTGACCAGGTCTGCGGGAACGGCTGTCGTCTACTGTAAATTGTACGGACGTTAACTAGCGCAATAAGAGACGGCTTGAAACTCATCGTCGGGAAGCCGCAGTTGCATGAATCATGAGGGCCAGAACAAGCTAGACAACCAGGTCTTGCCAACCGTGGGAGCTGGCAGGAGAGGCAAACCCTTCTCGGTCGTTCCGAGAACAGGTTGAGCGACTGCCTGATTCTTCCGCCTGTGGTGTTGGCGCCTGGTACATAGTACACTAGGGAGTGCCGTTGATCACCCTCCTCCATCATTTCTTCGCTGCATGGGGCCGCTTTTCTTACGTCCCGATTATATTGGGCCCTTCACAAGCCCCCGAGCCGCTCGGAGTCTTCCGAGCCCTTCTCAGGCCTTCGATGTCGGTGGTCGCCCGGGGCTTCCATGACGCTGGACATTGTTGGTTGGCAAAGAGCGTTACACTCTCCCTATCTTGCAAGGGTGGCCTACAGTTTCAGTGCCGAGGGCGATGTCACCGAATATGTCCGCCGCGTCGATTCGTGGAAAGTGATGGGCAATGATCAATATCGACATCCTGGAGTGCCTGGCGTGGCCCATCGCCATCCGGCCCGACAATCGCACCACGCCAGACAGCCAGTCGCTTGGAAAAATACGCCCCCAGGGGGCAACATGCGAGCCAGGACTCAAGATCGACCTCCCAGATGCCGTCCGGGTGGCTAACCTCCGTTGACAGAAGGCCGTGGATAGGTATATAATTTGAATCTCAAACCTCTTCGGACACACTTTCTCTTCCCCGATCCATCCCTGATCTGAGCGACGACAGCTTCAGCGTCCTTCTTTCAGACGACATCCAACTGAACTCCACTCTCTTGAACCGAAGAAGAAAATAATCTTCTTTCTCGCCGACGTATCAACATGACTCGCCTTCTCGTCACTCTTCTCGCCGCGGCGGCTGCCGTCAACGCCGTGCCCGTTGCCCAAGGCGGCGGCGACGCCCCGACCCCGACGGCCACCAACCTGCCCTCGTGGCCCACTCCAACTGGCACCGTCCCGCCCTTCCCCTTCCCGACTGGCGGTGAGGGCCCCGGTGGCCCTGGTGGCCCCGGCGGTCCTGGCGGTCCGGGAGGCCCCGGAGGTCCTGCTCCGACCGGTGGCTGGCCCGGCTGGGGCGGCCACGGCCACCACGAACGCCGCCAGGCTTGGCCTACCGGTGGCTGGCCCGGCTGGGGTGGCCACGGACACGACGAGCCCCGTCAAGCTCGGCCTACCGGTGGTTGGCCCGGCTGGGGCGGCCACGGCCACCACGAACGCCGCCAGGCTTGGCCCACCGGTGGCTGGCCCGGCTGGCCTGGCAACGGCGGCGGTAACGGCGGTGCTCCCCCGGCCTGGCCCACCGCTTGGCCCGGTCAGGGCGGCAACGAGCCCCCTGCGTGGCCCCCCAAGCGCCACGGCTCGCGCGACGCGCCGTTGAAGGAGGAACAGTAAAGAGGAGGACGAAACCTGAAACAGAATGATGGGACCATTGAGAGGATGGGAGGATGGTGCCAGGGTTAACGGGGGCGGGGGACGATTCATAAGACTGGACTCCGCCTTCAAACATCACGCCTCATGACGACCGCGACGATATGATACCCAACCCGTGGGCCCGGTCTGGTCGATAAACTGTGGGGAGCCCTGGGCGAGCACGCCGGAAGTGAGGAGAAAGGTGCAGCCAAGAGGAAGGGAGGTGGGAGGGTTTCTAATGATGAACGTGGGTGTCTTGGGTTAAACCCCATCATACCCTGTATTTACAATCTTTGATTTTTCATTTCTTGTTGTTCAGCTCTTGTTCTCGACGCACACTCAATACCTTGGCGATGGTGGCAGGGACGAGGAGAGGCTCGGGATTAAGTGTTGGATAGCTGGTCCGCCTGTGCAATATTCCCTTGCGAATTGTTTCGCTTCAGTATATATACTGCTTCTCTTGAAGTGTCGTTGCTATGACTGCTATCCAGTCCTAAAGCCGTGATTTGATTGTTGGAATAATGTGCTTAATATGGCCACTTACACGTTTTCGGGGCTTGGCACTCGACCCGTTACCAACACGACCTCCAGTTCGGCAACCTTAATCAATTAACCTTATGCTTTCATATCGTCCCAATTTCTGCGTTGCAATCCTCGTGCCCAGTTTCATGCCCAACCCGTGGGTCTGTCGAAGACGTTCGAGAAGACCCTGAAGAATGAGCACCCTTCGCAATGTCAGACACACTTCACTAATATACAACCTGTGACAGCACCGCATGCGTTCCAACCCAGTCGCTGTCCAGGCTCGCCTAACATGTTGCCTGGCGCCTATAAACATTACAACGCTGGGAAGTTGGCATGTAATGTGGCCTGATACCGGGCAACCGTCGGGGTGGTGAATTCCTAGGATCGAAGAGAGATAATCCAACCCTAATTTCTAATCAAAGCCTCGCTCCGAGTTAAAGAACTCTAAGGAGGTTACAAGAGATATAGAGGCTTAAATATGATTTATCTCCAAAACGTATCCTTTATTTTACATTCTTCCGTTTCGGTGCCGTTGTTTTTCTTTGTCTTGTTTGACAAGTACTTGGGGCATAATTAAGAAATTCAGAGTCTACCGTTTTGTTTTAATTTCATCAGGCAATTGAGGGAGTTGAGACTTTTTTTTTTGAAAAAAAAAAAAAAATTAAGGTGTAGGTCACGAGGAAGGGTTCAAAGTGAATTGGACCAAAAAAAGTCGCCAAAAGGACACAAGAATTACGACAACAGAACAGATCAGAATAGAAATCACTGAAGCAAGTTCAATCAGGAGTTACCAGGGGAGCTCGAGCTCAACACCCCGCTCCGTTCAGCCCATTCCGAAAACAGACAACCCCCACCTCCTTCCCTTCCCTTCCCGCTTCTGCCAAGGAGATGAATCTGTGAAGGACCAAGATCCTCAATCCACCACCAATGAGAAACGTGTTCCAAGAATCCCCCCATGCTGTGACTGATGGGAATTTCACATCCCCTTCTTTCTCTTCCCCTTCGTCGCGCTTCGAGGCAGGAGTCCAGCTGCAAGATGGAATCTGTGTCACATCTGGTGTCAAAACTAGCTCGAGGGACTTTTGACGCCGAATATGCGGTTTTCCAGGGTAGGTATGGAAGCCTCTCATCCCACAGGTTCGGACACGTGTGTCCACTGAGACAATGCGGTCATCGGAGTGGTGTGGTATGTTTTCCTTGGAGGTGTTGTCGTTGTGGCGACTTTTTTTGATGACATTGGTGCCACAACAGGGCACTGGAGGTTTGGCATGTGCTTCAACCCCCCATTTTTGCCCAAAACAACGAACCCAGAAGTTGGATTCGAGGTCGGGTCATTTGAGGCCGTGTCGCCGGCCGGCTCCAGTACAAATTGTAGAAAATCTCGCGGGATCTTAGTGCCTGGACATGATTCTAAAACCACGAGGAGGAAAACCCAGGCGCAAGGTAGGCAATAAGAAAGAGGGATTTTTTTGACGAATTTCATCGACACGCGCCATTTCTAGCATTTCGTGCATGCACTTTCGCATTTTTGACCCTCGCGTCCGTCGGAGATGCGCTCGATCAGCGAGATGCAGCCAGGGCCTCAAACCCCGCGGCCGGTCAAGACATCCAATGGACGCCCAGTCAGATCTGGGGGAAGATCCGGGGAAGCGGAGGCGGGGCAACGGGCGCGGAATGGGGTCCCTGAGTGGCTTCCTCGGTTCGGCGTGCCCCCACCATTGAAGGGACCGCCGCAGCGCTCCCGCACGCCCAAAACACACCACTGTGGGCCGGATGGCACACCAAGCACATGCCGAGCGCCCAGCTGCTATGAAAATGAGTTGCCGGACGGGAGCTTTAAACTGTGCGACGCCGCCCCAAATAGGAACACGTCTACTTATTACCCCTCCCTCCCGTTCACACTTTCCACTGTTGACATAAACCATTCCTCCAGTCTCCCAACACCTTTAAACGAGTTTTGGCACTCCACTCCGTGGATTCGACGTCCCTTCATGAACCGGTCTTGGACATAAACTCGCACGTGTTCCTCGGCATCTCAACGTGGGTCTTGCTCGGGTAGCTCTGCAGCTCCTCACCAACACCAACACAACTACACAACCTCTTCAGCACGACGAAAAAGAAAAACCGAGCAAAGAAAACGACGGGAATTCAACATGAACCGCCAACCTCCAACAAGACCCATCTCTACCTCCGCCCGCGTCCACCCACCATACCTCCCATACCTCCACAACGCCTCACGGACGAAGAGCAGGAGCCTGAAATGGTACGCACCCCATTTTCGAAGAAATCCCCCGTAAATCCATGGCCTGTCTAGAATCGAACCTAACATGAGAAATTCTAAGGCTCCCACCTCTCGCGGCAGTAGTCACAGCCGGCTATGCCGTCTCCTCCTACCGTGACGGCACCCAGCTCACTTTCACACCTGGCTCCTTTTCCTCCTCCTCCCCTACATCACCCTCCCACCTACCTTCCCTCTCATCATCAACATCATCACCAGCCTCCTCATCGCCATCCTCCTCTTCCGCTCGCTACTCATCCGCCGTATCCCCACCAACCTCGGGACCCGCGCAACAAGCCGAGATGGAGCGCCTACGGCGCGAGGCTGCGATGGCGGAGGCGTATGGGGACCGCGGGAGCTTGGCGGAGTTGGAGAGGGCGATGGCTGTTTATGAGGCGCAGAGGAGGTGATTAGGGGACTGTGTTGGGGGGAGGAGGAGGACTTTTCTGGGTGGGATTTGACTGCGTATGGTTCGGCACTCTGCTCATTTTCTTCGGTTCTTACGCCGGGTCGCTTGGACATCTCCTCTCCGCGATGTCTTCACGCTACTCCTCTTTTTTTTCTTTGTCTTTTTCCCTTGCTTCGTTTGGGGAGTTAGGTACTTAGGGGTCTTAGCATTAGCATCGGTTTCGGGCGGCATATTGAAGTTTTTGTTTAGCTTCCATTACTCCATCACAGTCTCCCGTGAAAATTATCTTCTGAACAACATCCTTTTCCCATCTTCAAAGACCCAGCGAGATATCCTCAACCTCGACCAGCTCACGACAATTCATAATTCCACGTATTATTTCCCTCCCGGACTTGACCCATTGGCAGATGTCAGCCCACGGCAGAGAGGAAATGCCCGTGTTACGCCGAAGGTCGTGTTGGACATGGAGGTGGAAGTGCTGACAACACGCTGCAAAATTATTTGAAGGCTAGGCTGTCGCTACAATATATACAATATATGTAGAAAATACAATCAGAAAATAATAATTAAGAATGAAAGGAGGACAAAAAGCTCACCGCCGAGCGCTATCCCCATCCGGAAGGATAGCGGTCGGTGGTTACGAAAAACGACTTGAAAAGTCGCTTTTACTTCGCTGGCCCGGGGATCGAACCCGGGCCATTTCGATTTACGGCGGTATTGGCGGAACCCTCCCCCCAATGCCGCTGCGCCAAACCGGTGTTTGGCGTCAATTGGGAGGAGCTGGTGACGGTGGGAATGGGAAAGGGGGTATATGAAGGGAGGAGGAGAGAAGGTGCGTGAAGATGGTGCCCGGCACTGGGGTTGGGCTCGAGGTTGTTGGGATGAATGGTAAAGAGCCGACGCCCGAGCACTGGGAAAAACAGGCAACTCCAAACAAACAAAGCGATCATTGATATGCTATATGAACTACCTCTTCAGAGACTTCCTCTTCGAGGGTTTCCCTTGGGCAATTTCATCCTCTTCATCCTCCCACCCACCATCCTCCTCCATCCTAGCGTTAACCTCCCCTTCAGCATCGCCCTCAAGCCCTTCACTGTCAAACCCATCGTCATCATACAAGTCACTGTCGTACTCATCAACGTCCATCTCATCGTCATCCGCCTCCCCCTCGGCTCCGCCCTTCTTGTTGCCCGCCTTTGCCTTGCGCTTCTTCTCCACGTTCTCCTTTTGCTCCTTCTTGCGGGCTTCTTTCTCCTTCTTCCGCTGTTCCCACCTCTTCTCCAGCTCCCGAATCTCCTCCTTGCTCTTGTGGACGTACTCGTGCCACATGACCTTGCCCGAGCAGATTCCCTCCTCGACCTTGGACATACGAAGCCGCATCCGAGGCCCCAGTTCGATTAACTTAACCGCACGCCGTTCAACATTGTCGTTGCCGCCTTCCTCATCCTCATCGCTATCTTGCTTGGCCGCTCTGAGTTTCCCGCTGTGAACCCTCTTAGCCGTCTCCTCGAGAACCTCCACCTCAGCATCAGTGTCCGGTTCGCTGCCACTGGTACCGTCTGTCATGTAGCCCTCGCCATCCTCACCACCGATCATGAACTCGGAGATATCCTTTAGCTTCCCCAAGTTGGGGAGGCCGCCCTTCTTCCCCTTCTTGGATTTAAGCATCTTCTCCGCAGCGTTGAGACGCCGCAGGGGCTTTGATAACCCAACCGACTTTGTTGTAATGGCGTAGTGGCGGAAATTGACGATGAAAGTTCCATCGTCCGATTGCTCGCGGTTCAGGAGCAGCACTCTCCTAATCGACTTGAGGGGTGTGGTCTGGGGGTTGATCGGCGGGAACAGGGATTGAAACGCGGTCGTGGTAAGGGATTCGAGGTGACGGGGGACTTTCGAGTTGGCGTCGGCAGAGGGGCTGCTGAAGTTGTTCATGACGAGCTAAGCACTGGTGAGCAAGGCGAGGCGAGAAGACCGACATCGAGGATTGTATTACGTACTAAAGGGGGAGTGATGTATTCCTTTCCACCACCTTTGGGATGCCTTTGCGCCCTCCGTACATCCTTGGTCAAGGAGTACTTCTCGACACGGAAGTGAAAGGTCGGACCGCGTGGTGCAACTGCAAGACGCAGGTTGGTGTTCCCAGATTCGGATCTCGAGAATAAGAGCAGGTGGGTGACGCCGAGCGGACCACACATGGTCACATAATCCCGTAGTCGGTTTCCCTTCCGCTCCTTGAGGCGTGTGGCTGTACCCGGCTCCATGACCCGTCGAACATCGGCGGCGAGCTGGCTAATGCTGCTTCCAACCTCACCGGCCCCTATCCGAATCACCATGCTCTTTGGGTCTTTTGAATTTGCGTGGCCATTGATGGCAGCCGCATTAGCGGGGTTGTTGGCGCCCGCATGGGTTCTCTTCTTTGATCGTTTTTTGGCCATTTTGACGTCGATGATCTCGCGGTGTTGAAGTTGGAAATTCGTGTCTGGTGGAGGTTCTGGGTGAGCTCCGAAGCCAATTGATGCGCCGCGACTGCGGCAGGCGGGCGAAAATTTCAGTGGAGGCAAGCTTATCGTGCATGCCCCACACAACGATAAGCCATGAATTTTGGGAGAGCTCGAGGCTGTCGAAGTTCTTCGAGACATTGTCCACCAAGGCACGAGACAACCAGAAACTTAGCGCTATCATGTCGACCAAACGCAGGAAGATTGGCCATGGGAGTGGCATTAAGGAAGCGTCTGTACAATTACCCAAAACGAAATCGAAATCAAAACCCCAGGCTATACCCGCAACGATCGAGCCGTCGCAACCTCCGGTATCCGAAGCCGAATCCGAAACTCTAGACGATGCATCAGGGGAAGGAAACGGGGAACCGGCTCAAAAGTCTTTTCAAGATCTGGTACGCCGAGGACTCGAGATCAATGTGGGATATGTAAGGTTAACAAGGTTGTAGGGTATCGTTGACTCCCTTTGCGACGCTTGCGACCGGCTGGGCTACAAGAAACCAACACCGATCCAACAAGAATCAATACCATTAGCGCTACAGGGTCGTGACATCATCGGTATTGCAGAAACGGGTAGCGGTAAAACTGCGGCGTTTGCGCTCCCCATTCTTCAAGCGCTTCTCGACAAACCTCAACCGTTGTTCGCGCTCGTCCTCGCTCCGACAAGAGAACTTGCGGCGCAGATTGCGCAGTCGTTCGAGGCTCTTGGGTCCCTGATCTCACTGCGGTGCGCTTTGATTCTTGGTGGTCTGGATATGGTTCAGCAGGCTATCGCGCTCGGAAAGAAGCCCCATGTAGTTGTCGCGACACCCGGCCGTCTGTTGGATCACTTGGAGAAAACAAAGGGGTTTAGCTTGTACGTATTTTGGCTGTGTGGTACAAATTCTCCGGCCGACAAAGTACTGACTAGGTCTTCAGGCGAAACCTTCGATATTTGGTGATGGACGAGGCTGATCGGTAAGTCCAAATTGCTCACCATGCGCAACCCACCTAACACCGCCATAGTCTCCTGGACATGGACTTCGGGCCCATTCTCGAAAAGGTCCTTAAATTCCTCCCCCGCGAGCGACGCACATTTCTCTTCTCCGCGACCATGTCGAGCAAAGTTGAAAGCCTGCAGCGCGCCAGTTTGCGCGACCCCCTGAAAGTCAGCATCTCGTCGTCCAAGTACCAGACCGTCTCGACCCTCGTGCAAAACTACCTCTTCGTGCCGCACATGCACAAAGACACTTACCTGATCTACCTATGCAACGAGTTCGCCGGCCAGACAATTATCATCTTCACACGCACCGTCCTCGAGACTCAGCGGATTGCCATCCTCCTCCGTCTCCTCGGTATGGGCGCCATCCCACTGCACGGTGGCCTTTCCCAGTCATCCCGTCTCGGCGCGCTGAACAAGTTCCGCGCCGGCTCAAGGGAGATTCTGGTGGCGACCGACGTTGCCGCCCGTGGTTTGGATATTCCCAATGTTGACTGTGTCATCAACTTTGACCTACCTCAGGATTCTAAGACTTATGTGCATCGCGTGGGTCGTACTGCGCGTGCGGGCAAGTCGGGTCATGCTATCAGCGTTGTCACTCAATAGTACGTTCGCGATCCATTTGTTACGGGTTTGGATAAAGCTAACTCATGTCTAGCGATCTCGAGATTTGGCTGCGGATCGAAGCCGCCCTAGGTACCAAACTTGCTGAATATGCCCTTGAGAAGGACGAGGTGATGGTTTTTAAGCCGCGGGTCGAGGAGGCCCAGCGGGAGGCAAAGAACGAGATGAAGGCCCTCATGGAAGATCGCGGCAAGAAGGGGTCAGTGTTGAAGGGGGGTAAAGGCCGCAAGCGGGGACCGCCAGGGTCGGGCCGTGATAATATGGATGCCGAGGAAGGCTAGAAGTTTTGGGTTTACATGTGGCTTGGAGTCTGGAGTTGGGGATAAAAAGCACTTCCCGGGATGTCTAGTGCATGGTCTCGGAGTCATATTGCCTTATAATTATAGCAAGATATGTTGGAAGTTTGGCGCTTCGTCCAATTACCCGACCCTCATAACTTCAGGTAACCTCCTCTCCTCGAGCATCGGAACTTCACCCCGTTCTTACTCCTGCCCGTCTGTGAGCACTCTTGTCCAGTCGAATTTCCTCCACCGCTTCTTGAATCCGTCAACCCGGTCATCGCTCCTCGTCCACCGCCCCTGCCGCTTGATCACGTCCGGCTCGCAATCCAACATGCCCCCAATGATTTCCCTTGCAAACAAATCTCCCCGCGGCCACCGCTGGGAATCCTCCACAATGTGCCCCAACCCGCCATCCAAATCAAACCACACGTGAAAATACGGCATCTCCTTCGCCAGACTCCGTCGAAATGCCAATTTCCCCAGTCCTTCCCTCGCTTTCTTGCCCGTGTCAATCACCTTCTTATGTTGTGTCCACTCCTCATCCGCGCTCAGCATCGCTTCACGGAAAAACGCCGGGGCCGTGTCGCCCTGGTCGTACGGGATAGGCACAGCGACGAGGGCCGCGTGGGGGCGCCGGTGCGGTGCCACCGCGTTCTCGTAGAAGAGTACCTCGCGCCCTTGGTCGTGATACAGCCGTGTTAGGCTCTTCATAAAGTTGCGCAGCTCCTCCCACTCATCGTCGTCGCACTCGAGTAGATTGGTGCGGTGGCTGAGGGGTGCGATGACGGCGCCTCCCTCGGCGCCAGTGAGCTCAGGGGCCGTGGGGAGGGTCAGGTAGGTCCGGGTGGCGAGGGCGAGGACGGGGGCGGTGGGAAGGTTTTGAGGGGGTGCGCGGTCTTCGTGGAAGCAGAGTGGACAGTGGTCGAGAATGCGGTTGAGCTTCTTGTACTCGGTCACGGCAATGTTTTTAAGGGATGTGTCGGATTTGTGGACGCGTTTGGCGAGTTTGGCGGCGTTCTCGTCGAGGTATTCGAGATCGTTGTCGAAACGGCCGTCTTTGGCGATACGTTCGGCGAGACGCATGCCTTCGCCTCCGGCTTGGCCACGTGTGCGGCGCTCCTCACGCAGCATGTCGTCGATCGACATGTCCTCGTTGGCTTCGACTTGGCCACGCTCGACGCCGCGTTTTGTGGTGACGTTTTTGACCTCGCCACGGGGTCCCGCCAGCATGCGGTTATGAGTCGCATCGAGAACGACGGCGTTGTTGGTGACCGCTCCCGTACTGAAGGAAGCCATGGCAGCGTTGTATTCTTCTTCGAGCTTCGCGACATTCGGGGCATTGCGGAGCTTTGCCTTCATGAGCTGTGCGCGCATGCGGTTGAGCGCAGACTGGTCCATTGGCGGCGCCGACTGGAGATTCTGTTCAATAACCACCCCTTGCTCAAGTTCTGGGGAAGGAGAGCGAGCCGGCTTTGACCGCACTTTGGCCAGTCGTTCCGCATACAAGTCCCCGGTTGGCTTCTCCTTCCCGACATACCCTTTCCCATACAGGCCTCGCCTGTCCATCTCCATTTTCTCTTCCCTGGCATCATCAAACTCCCGGAGAGTGCCAAATCGTTCTTCTGCCACCTCGTCAATCGGACGAGCTGTCTGTTCCGCAATGTTGTACACCGCTTTGAGTCTTGTCAACCTCCATTGCGAACCCTCATCACCAAACTTGTAGTCCACTTCCTTTAGAGTGGGCGCTGCCTCTTGCTCGTGGGTTTGTGGTTGTTCCAGTCCTCGGTTCAGCTCTCTTTCGTGTAATACCCTTTTTGGCTCCTCCTTAGCAGGGCTCGGGCTCTTCCTCTTTACACCTCGATGAATGTAGTCGACATCGACAGCTGAAGGTGCTGTCATCCATGAATCTCGCACCGGGCCGGCACTCTCAGTTGGTGTTCTTTCTTCGTCAGGGATGGGGAGGTCTTCTTTTGCATCAGAAGCTTTTAGATCTTTGAGGTCCCGTGTGCGGTGATGCTTTTCCTTCCTCTCCCCGCGTCGATCTCTCGAGCGCTCTCTTGATCTCAACCGATGTCGATGTCGGTGCTGCCGGCTCGTTTCTTCGTCCTCATCGTCGCGCGAGTGGCGTGACCGTTTGTGTCGGTGGCCATCCCCATCAGCAACATTCTCCCGGCCTTGGTCTCGATGTCGGTGTTTGTGCCTGTCGCCCCCCCTGTCGCGTTCTGAGGATCTTTCGCGGCGATGGTGGTGGTGCTTATGTTTGCGCTCGCGTCGGTCTTCCTTTTCCTGGGCGAGTCGTTCTTCTTCGGCTTTCTCAGCAGCCAAGGACTTTTCAAAATCGTACAGGCTGCTCATTTTGACAGCGTGTGGTCGGTGTTTGACCACCACGGATGAGATCGCTTTAAGCGCGTCGTTGTTCAAACTGGACGCCGAGAGCTCGTCTCAAATTGGCGACGTCTTTGGAGCTTCTGCTTGCAGACCCACTAAAAACTTCCAGCTACAGGGGTCTCGGCAGCGACTGATGACCGCTCAAAAATGCGTCCCGTTGCAGCGCTGTTCATTAAGCTACTGATTCTCACCTGGAATAGTTTGGTAAAGCATATTGTTACGCCATAAAGTTTAACTACATCATTTAATGTCACTCAGAATTGGTGTGACAGGCATACTACTTCGTACCTCTGTACTATGTAGAAGAGGCCGATTTGAAGGAGGGAGCCTAAACACAGTTCGGCCCACTGTGCGCGCACCGCCCAAGGCGGTCCACCACCTTTCTCGGCCCTTCTGATCTGGCTTCTCCCTTGTTCAAGTTTCTATTTCCATCCTTGTGGCCTCACAGCAAGACATTCAACAACCTCCAGCTTGAAGAAACCACACACCTGACGGGACTGTATTTACGATGTGTTATTATTGATCTTTGCTATCAACGTGTCCCGTTGTTTCCTTCTTTATCGAGGATGCAGTCTAAACTAAAACCTGGAACCTGTGGTTGGCAGGGCTGGTATCAAAAGGGTCCAATCTGTTCCCAAGGCATGTGAAAACAGACTGACTCGAAGTTTGTGTGCCTCGAGCAAGCACAGCGGACTTGGAACAAAGAAGTCGTCCACCGAAGACCTGAGCGTGAATCCTTTGTCCGAACCTTTCTCACAAGAAGAAGCATTCCGTTTTCGGAATGTCGTAGTGCCGGGTCTCAACCTTCGGATGCTTTTGCCATCAGTCAGCCTATGGGGAATCAGCGTGCGAAATCTGACCGTCTGTGCCGTCATCATCGTGACTTGTAGCCCCGGGAATCGAGATGCCGGGGCCTCGTGGCGGGCTTGCGTGGCCGCTGTGCCACCGTCCGTAGCTCAGGGAACTGCGATCCAACGCCTGGAAATGGGCCCGTATCATTTGAGAGACGAGGATGAGTTAAGGGTAAGCTGTTAGCTAAGCGGAAGGCAAAAGAAAAAAACGTCGAGAAACCGTTCACATTACCCTTACCTGGTGCTTCGTTTCATTTAATAGTGTATATATTGTGCGAGGAACAAATGTACCATAGGTAGTCTTGTCTTGGCCAATTTCATGCCTGCGCTGTCTCTCATCGACATATTCTCTTTGAACAGGTCATGCAATGACGGGACCATGAATTACAGGATATGATAAAACATTGATTCATAATTGAAGTAATGTAACTGGTATCATTATACCGGCCGCCAAAATAAACGCCCGCTCAATATTCCACCTTGAATGGAACCCGCCTGTCATGCATAATCTGGCTTTCCCAATGCCCGAAGCCCGCCGCCTACCAACCGCTTCCAACTTAAAAACAAATTCTCCGGGGTATCAACAGGCCTCTCATCGGTCGATTTCACCCCCACGCGACCAAAAATCTAGCCCCAGTCCTCACTGCGCATAGTTGTATCCCTGCCCTGGATGCCCCTGCCCGTGCTGCTGCGGTTGCTGTCCGGGCGCCACCTTGCCGTAGTCCGCCGGGTTGTAGGGCATGTATTGCGGCGGTTGTTGTTGTTGCGGGTGGTGTTCTTCTTTCGTTTCCTTGTGAGGGGCGAGCGCGGCCGGGTATAGGCTGTTGTTGCCGTTGCCATTATTGCTCACACCAAGGCCCGGCGACGGGAGGCCGGAGGACACTGAGGTCGGCCGCGAACCTCCCGTCGACCACTGTCCGCCTCCCACCGACGGGTTGGGGCTCATGTTGTGAGAGCGTTGGATCGGGTCGACGGAAGATGGGTCATGGTGACCGCCGTGGGGATGAGGCTGCGTCCCAAACTGTTGGTAGGATGAGCGTTGGTCGGGTTGCAAGTTCGGAGTGGCGTGGTAAAAGTCCCCTGGCATCTCGATGGGAGCGTGAGTCGATGCGCTGGGCCCCGTTGCGGGAAGTTCTTGAACCATCTGTGGCGGCGGCTGGTAAGGGCCATGGCCTTGCGAACTTGCCGTTCCGGGTCGTTGGTACTGGCCGTAGCTGGACTGGATGCGGGGAACCTGGTACGGGATGGGCGGTGAGCCTGGCGGCGGCGTGGAGTTGACGGATTGCGGGAACCGAGGGCTGACCGGAGACAGCGTTGGGGACTTGATCCCGCCGCTCCGATCGGCTGGGTTGATCGTCTTCAGCTTTCCGTCCTCGATCATGGCCTGCAGCACTCCCGCATCCAGGAGCTCCGCCTTCTTAATGATCCGCTTCACCATCTCGCCCCCGGCTTTCTTAAGTTGCGACTTCGCGAAGCTAAGGACGGTCACGTTGCCCTTGATTTCAATATCTTCCCTCAGGTAAAGACCATCAGAGGGCGCGCCGAGTCCTTTCAGGCCAATTTCGGGAACCTCTGGGGTTTCCACGCCGGGCTGGTTGCCCGCAATGCGGTACTTATTCCGAAGATCTATGCCTGCCGGGGCATAGATATGTGTCTGTAAGCCCCAGGGCATGTCATGGAAGCAGCCGTTAAACCTGATAGTCGAGGAGCCCATCTTGCCGATGCCCGGGACAACCTGGATGCGCTCTGTAATTTCATACCATGTTGAGTAGAACTCGTCTGTTTCGGCATTTTGAGGCGCCGGAATGGGTTTGTGATCGATGACAAGCGGATTGAGGGTGATCACTTCGGAGTGAGAATGGAGAATGTCAATGGCCAGCTGCCGTGGAATGAAGCCGGGAATGGGCGTGATCACGGTGAAGGTATCTTTTCTCCGCAACATGGCGGGCGGTGGTATCGGTGGGAGCAGAGCGCGTCTCTTGGGCGATGTGACGATGAGTGCCGGGAATTGAGGCGAAGTGAAGGTCTCAATCAGTCTAAGAACTGCCGTCGGGAAACAAGAGTCGGAGAGGCAAGAGCGCGGCAAGATTCACAACAGCGTCTTTCTTTGTGAGAACACGGAGAGGAATGAAGAAACGAGAGGGGGGACAAATAAAGCTTTATTGGGGGCGCAGTTAGGGTAAATCCACGGCCTGGGCTGCTGTGGGTGGCTGCCGGCTGTCTGTTCTGTTGGTTGTCGCCTTCGGCCGGAATGGTCACCTCCCGCACGAAAGCCAACCCACTGCCACAAACTAGTTAACGTTAGTTAGGTACTCCATAGTTACACCTCCCCTGTTGTGTAGGTGAGAGGCAAGCAGAAGACAATTTCGACCACAACGGGGACTTTGCCAAGGGTCTAGATGACGTGAGACGGCTCTGGCCGGGACTTTCGCTTTGGACGGCGAGATGATCAACAGCGAAGCTTTCGTTGCGCTGCCAAACTTGCAGCATTGATCATTGATCGCGCACTGGATATGTCGGCGCAAAGTTTTGAGTTGGTTGAATGATAATTGATACCGTAAAGGTATTCACTATTGGCAACAGGCTGTGACGGGCAATGAGCTTATTCGTCACGCCAAGAGAAGATGTGGAATCCAAAGACAGGCGGGATGAAAAAAAGGGAGCCGCTCTCGAGCGCATGTGAGACCGTTTTTAAACACTGTGTTGCCTGAGTGTGACATTCTTTGAGCTTGCCCACCGCCCCACCAACCCCGCCATCCCCGATTGGATTCCAATCCAGATCGCGAAGATATCTCCCACAAACCTCCTCTCCATGATCAATCTTCAGATTCATCGCGGACGGTGAGCTTGTTGTTTACAATATGGATTCGAGTTCAACACCGACACCAGCCTCAGATGGCCCATCCGAGCAACCCGTCGTGGTCGTCTGCGTCGGGATGGCAGGTATGTTCTCCCTCTGCACCTTACTCGTCGTCACGACAAAGGTCCCTAACACCCATTTTAGGAGCAGGGAAGACAACCTTCATGCAGCGCATCAACGCCCATCTCCACGCCAAGAAAGAGCCTCCTTACGTCGTGAACCTTGACCCTGCCGTCACCTACTCGCCGTATCAGAGTAACATTGACATCCGGGATTCCGTCAACTACAAGAAGGTCATGGAAGAGTACAACTTAGGTCCTAATGGAGGTATCATGACGGCCCTGAATCTCTTCACCACCAAGGTGGATCAAGTTCTTGGCCTTCTCGAGAAGAGGGCAGCACCCGATCCGGAGAACCCGAGCCGAAAACCCATCAAACACATCCTCGTCGACACGCCAGGCCAAATAGAAGCCTTCGTGTGGTCGGCATCAGGAAGCATTCTCTTGGACTCCCTCGCGTCATCGTTCCCTACCGTCATCGCATACATCGTCGATACCCCGCGCACGAGCTCCACCTCGACCTTTATGAGCAACATGCTCTACGCTTGCAGTATCTTGTACAAAACCAAGCTGCCGATGATCATCGTCTTCAACAAGACCGACGTGAAGGACGCATCGTTTGCGAAGGAGTGGATGACCGACTATGAAGCATTCCAGGAGGCGTTGGACAACGACCAAAACAGCAATGCCTTTGGAGGGCAAGAAGGCGAGGGTGCGGGGAGCGGATACATGGGCAGCCTTCTGAACAGCATGAGCCTTATGCTGGAGGAATTCTACAGCCACCTCAGCGTAGTAGGCGTCAGCTCCGTCCAAGGTACGGGGATCGATGAATTCTTCGAGGCTGTGAAAGAGAAGGCGGACGAGTTCAGAAGGGATTATCAGCCGGAGTTGGATCGCAAACGAGCAGAAAGGGAAGAGGTTAAGAAGAAGCAAAGGGAGAAAGAGTTGGATAAGATGATGAAGGGTATGTCGATGGGCAATGTGGCATCTACCAGCGCTCCAGGCGACATTAAGTTGGAGGATGACGATATGGAACCACTGAGCCCGGATGAAGCCAGTGAAGATGAGCTTGATGATGAGCAAGACCGGGAGGGATTGCAGGCGAGGTACGAGGCATCCATGTTGCACCAAGAGGATTCCACGGCGGCAGACGCGAGCTTTGCCAAATATCTACACTCCCAGCGATAGGAACAGCTTGTATGGAAATGAATCTGTTGGTTTGTTGGGCACAGTATTGGGACGGCAAAATGGGGGTTTAGCATCATCGGCGTTTGGAATGATACCACGTCCTTGAATGGGCGGACATCTCAAGTAATAGGAAATCAAAGAATCAACATTTCCCATCCATTGCACACGCCGGTGCGTAATTCTTGTTTATCCAGTTTCCATAACGCCATAACAGAGAGGTGATGCAACTATTATCCTTCTGTTGTCAACATGAAAACACCGTGGGCGACCTTTGCGGGTGGTGGGCTGGCTGGTGTGCCCAATAATATCCCTTCATCTATGACTCAATCCAACCCATCTATCGTGCTTCAAACTGGACCATCCTACAACAAAACTCATTAACATCACGTCTTTATTCCGAAGAACACAATGTATCTCCTTCCACAACAAAACTCACCTCTTCGTCCTCTCTTTGTACAAGACACGTGCGCCGCACTTCTGGCAACGGATGGCCGCGCCTTTCTCCAGCGGCACCCGCACCGCGCAGTCGCCGCACATGTAGTACATTGTACCGCCGTCGGCACCGGAGCCTGTGTAGTCGCGCACCGCAGGGGCATTGTAGGAAGAGGAGCCGCCCGCGCCCGCACCAGCACCACCACCCACGGAGGCAGAGGCGGAGCCGGTCGGGATCTGGTATTCCTCGCGAGACATTGTGTTGATCGAGTCCGAGGTTCTTTGTTAATTGGCTAGTCGGATGAGGGTGCAATTGGGTCGATGGAGGGATTGGAGGAGGTCTCGGCGTTGATGAAAGCTTGTGGATTAAGAGATGGATGGGCTGGACGTGCTTCGATAGCTCTGCTGATAAATGCTGGGACGAGTCGAGGGGTTGAATAAGGCGGCAGAAAAATTGGCGGACGCATGCGGCAGAACACATGAGCGGTGGGCCTGTGCAGGGATTAAATCACGTGGGAACGTGTTTTGGCCCAGACTCATAGCTCGGTCTCCGGCAGGCAAGACAGACGAATCAGCTCTTGCTGGAAACCATGAGCCGAGGTGTCGAGTCTCCAAAGCATCAAGCACACGACGCTTCAAATGGGAGCTTTCCGGAAGTAACACGTCCAAACTGAAGCCAGCGTTTTCCCCCTCTTTCAATTCACTCTTTCAACAAACATTCGAACGCGTCCACAAACCTACTGCCACCATGGCGCCTAAAACCTCCATCACCGTCCCATCTCCCACCGACTTCGACCCTGGGCTCCCCCGGTCCACGTCGTCCACCTCCCCCGATTCCGAACCCAGCTGCCCCTTCTGCCACATCTCCGCCGTCTTCCCACCATATAACCCTTCCGACCCGCCATCACCGACCTCACCAATCCTCAACCCCGAATTAACGTCCCCGCAACCGTCGACCTTCATCATCCTCTCCACCCCACACCTCGTCGCCTTCCTCGATATCATGCCGCTCTCCGTCGGCCACGTCCTGCTCTGTCCGCGCCCGCACCGTCCCAAACTCACCGACGTCTCCGCCGCGGAATCCGCCGAGCTAGGCCGTTATCTGCGGATCCTGTCTGCCGCGGTCGTGCGCGCGACGGGGATTCATGATTGGAATGTGGTGCAGAACAATGGTGCCGCCGCCGCGCAGGTTGTGCCGCATATGCATTTCCATGTGATTCCGCGCCCGGAATTGCGGGACCAGCGCAGTGAGCGGTTTACGGCGACGATGTTTGGGCGCGGGCAGAGGGATGAGCTGGATGAGGAGGAGGGGGTTGCGCTGGCGGAAAGGGTTCGGAGAGCGGTGGCGGAGGTGTTGAGGGCAGACGAGGAGGCTGGGGCGAAGCTGTAGGGAGTATCGTGCCCGACTTGGAGAATGGGGGCCGTGATGTTCTTGCGCTCGTTTCGACATGTCGCCATCATTAGGGCCTTGGGGAAGACACGAAGCGCGACGTTGTGTGTGCGTTAAAACGGCATGTTGAGAAACGTGGATGGACGATGGCATCGTGATGGGTCTCTTCGGTAAGGTTTTTTGAGACTTTTTTTGCGTCTTTCTTTCGAAATATCTCTAATATTACTCTATCTAACTCCCGCAGCGCCTTACTCATCATCGCCGAAAAACACCTTAATCGGCAACCACTTGTCACCGCAAACCTTGAAACGGTCGGGGATCGCATCGATCTTGGCAACCTCCTCCTCCGTCAAGTCACGGTTGTCGAGATCGAAGTTAGCCTTGATGCGCTCGGCGTTGACACTCTTAGGCAGCACGCTCCAACCCTTCTGGACGCCCCAAAGAAGCAGGACCTGGGCAACGCTGAGGTTCTTGGATTCCGCAATGAACTTGAGCGTCTCGTTCCTGTACAGAGGCGAGTCGATGCTGCCCAGTGGGGAGTAGCCGGAGGGGTGGATGCCCTTCTCCTTGAGGTAGGCAATTAACTTGGGCGACGGGTTGGCGGGGTGAAGCTCGATCTGGTTGACGGCCGGCACAATCTTCTCGAATGTCAGCACGGATTTACTACACCTGGGCTTGAAGCCTCCCGAAAGGGTCCACATACCTTCGTGTTGGGGTCGCTGAGCAGACGCTCAAGGTGCGTGATGCCAAAGTTGCTGACACCCAGGCTACGGACCTTGCCGGTGTCGACCAGCTTCTGCAGCTCGTGCCAGGTGTTGACATAGTCCCAGTCTTCGTAGTGCTTCTTGGAGTCCGAAGGATCTGTGCTCGATGGCCAGTGCATCAGGTACAAGTCGAGGTAATCCACACCCAGGTTCTTCAGCGACGCCTCAAGCGCCTCGGGTACCCGCTTGTGCCAAGGGTTGTTAAGCTTGGTCGTCAGGAAGATCTCCTCGCGCGGCACCCCCGATGCGCGGAGACCCTCGCCGACCTCCTTCTCGTTGCCATACGCGAATGCGGTGTCGATGTGTCGGTACCCGTTCTTCAGCGCTACCTCAATGGCATTGCCGACCTCACCAGGACCGGACTGCCATGTGCCCAGGCCGATGGCGGGGATCTCCTTGCCCGTGTTGAGCTTGAAGGTCTCCCTGAACCACGGATGGGTCAATAAAGGAATGCGAGGAAAAATGGGATAAAATCATGGGACACATGAGGGGGGACGGAAGGGCGACATAGAGGCTGGGGAAGGCTTCTTACGTGCTGAACTTGGTCATGGTTGCGGCGGAGTACTGACGGGATGCTCGTAATGGTAATATCGATGTTAAAGGGGCTGAAGTTGCTCGAACCGCAAACCCAAAATGGGCGGCGCATCGAGCAGCTTTATTACTCCTGAGCTCCAACAGCCCGATGTGGGACCACACCCGTCCCGACCTTCGAAGTGTTTCCATTACCCAAAGTTTGCTATGACGTTACCCCGTGGTGCTGGTGTTCCCCACACCCCGCACGATTGTTCTCCAACGACCCGTGTTTTTTTACACGGCGCACGCGGGGATACCCTCAATATGGCAACAAAATTCGGCCAGTGGTGAGACGAAGCTCTTGAGTGGGGGGAAGCAAGACTTGTTGCGCGAGCAGGGATATGCATGGTGGGGGGTTAAGTCCTCATGAAAGTACTCGATGAATTACTGGGCCGATATGTAGGCCGTTCCCGAGAGGGAGTGAAGCGGCTCGGAGCTCGGCCGACCCGAAGATTCGGCATCACGGACCGATACGACAGCGAGGAAAGCTTCGTCGGCAAGTTGGGGTGCCTGGGTGCTCGCAGGTTAATTCCACAATCAGTGGGCCTACCCACCGTTGCATTGTCTTCGCCGAAGTGACTCAAAGCGGGAATGCGACGGCCTCGTTTCCCCCTCCACTTCTTCTACTTAGCTTTCTTTCGGTGTCTCGGTGTGTGGTGCAATGGATGGCTGTGGTTGCGTGGCTGTTCGCAACTTCGCATGCGTAATGGAGGGGAAGACGCTGCATGGTCCCCCGCCTCTCCAATCAACAAATACCCCTGAATTCCACCACCATGGAACGAACAACCACAATACCCACTCAGTTGTGCGACCATAATCCAAGGCCATGAAATCTCACTACGTTGATCCTGCAAAGTTCTTGGGCATTAATAATCCGGGTGAACTTAAATACGAGTAAAGTGATAAGAGCCTGGTCTAAAGATCTTGGAAGTGGGGAAATACAAGACGCAACTTGCTCGACTTAGCCAGTAGCACATCTCTCCTACGGTGTGCGATAGGCTAGACGTTGAAAAAAGCCTAAAGCTTCCACTTCAAGCTAGGACAAGGATATGAACTCGGATATTCGCAATGGGCAATCATAGGCTGAAACGAGAAAACGATAGGGGCCAAACCACCAACAGCGTGGCCCCGTCGAGCTTTAAAAGGTAGGGATACTGGGTGTTCGAATTCGAGCAGCAAGATCTAAAACTCACCGTCCACGAGTTGGCCGCCCGATAGGACGAACGGAAGAACGAACGGAACCCCTAAAGAACCGCCAAACACCTGTGTGACGCCAAACGCTGCCACCCAGCCCTTACCAACTACCTCAAACGCCGCGCCCCTATTGCGCGTCACAAACTTTTCTTCCCCTCTCATCATTCTCCCAGCACATGCCTGCTCGTTTCCCCCCCAGAGCCGTACTAGTCCGACCACTAGCCGTCAGTTCCACTGCTCCTGAAGGTCGCACAAAGCGCAGCGTAATGATGCGTCAAGTCGAGCACGTTCTGTGGTAAGTTGGTCGCCTGGATAATGCTGCGGACTTTGACAGCGCCCTCGTCCTCAATGAGCATGCGGATCGTGTGCAGCAGCTCGGGCGAAAACTCGCTGTACCACCTGTACTGCCATGTTACAAGCCTGATGGTGGCGGCCACGGTGTCGCGAGTGCTGGCCTTGTTCTTCTCGAAAACCTTGAGGATGCCGGCCAATGCGCGGGGGCTGAACCGTTGCGCGAGACAGGCGCGGTAAGCCTCGACGGCCTCGTCGACGTGCTGCAGGCGTTCAGCGAGCGAGCCAAGTATCTCCCATTCCTCGGCCGACTTTTTGTATTGCATGCTCTGAGCCCGGTACTGTGCCATTTGTGTACGCCAAATGGTGTAGACGCGCAGGTCCTCGTAGAGCACCATGAACAGGCTGTCGAGCCAGCGTTCGCAAAGACGCTTGTTATTCAAGCGGGAGAAATGGTCATCCTTGGACCCCTAAGGAGGCTGTCAGTAACGGATGCGAAAAATAAACCTCGAATGAGAGTGCCAGGGGTGAGCTCACGCTGTCATCGCCTTTCTTCACTTCAGCTGGATCCACAGCGCTCGAGGGCCGCTCAATGTTCTCGCCGGCGCCGGGAGAAAGTGTCTGCGCACCGGATTCATCATCGACCGCCTTTTCCTTTCCTTTATCAGCGCTTGGCTCAGCTTCCTCCTCATTCTCTTCTTCGGGATCTTCGTCCTTAGCCTCCTCGTCCTTCGTCTCCTCATCCTTAGCCTCTTCGTCCCCGGCCTCAGACGCACGTCCATTAGTCGTAGGGTCTGGGGTTCCGCGGAGAGCGTCCGTGCTAGCATTCCTGTTTTTAGGGTACGTTGTTGTTGATTCCTGTTTCTCGCGGTATTCATCTTCCATCACGAACACGTTGCTCCTGATCTTCAGCAACTGGTCCCAACCAATTTTGGAAGTCATCTCCGTCAGGATGCTATAGGCATGCTTAAATGTCCCGCGGTAAGCAGCTGCGCGGAGGTTTAGCAGACTCGGGTCCACCTGCTCCGCGTACCGGGACTCGGGTTCACTGTCGATCTCATCCAATCTTGTCTCCTGAAGAGTTGGGAGGTGGATGTCTCTAGGTTCCGGCATGACAGGCGCATCCTTGTCTTGATAGGTGAACATGGGACATGAGTTGAGCGTTGTAAGCGCATTCTCCCAGTCCTCCATGGCCACATACACCTCAGCTAGCCTGGCCCAAGTGCCAAACTCACTGGGCGCAGCGATGGTGCTGCGGTCCGCGCAACCGAGAGCCAAGCGCAGTCTGTCGTCCTTTTGGTCGGGTGAGGCCGAGCCTTTGGCCTTTTTCAACAGAAATTCGGATTGTGTGTCCAGCATGACGTAGTCCATGGGCGACTGCTTCAGGGCATCATAGAGAATGCGTATCCCCTGGACCTCTTCGTTGCCCATGAACAAGACCTTGGCGAGAAGAGCGGCGACTTCGACGTTTTGGGTCCGCAGCTTCTCGAACAAGTTAATTCCTGACGCATATCGACCCGTCGTGTGGAAGTATCGAAGGAGGCCAGCTGTGAGGTGATTCGAGACAACGTTTGGCACCTGAACAACGGAGTCCGACCCAAGTTGCCAGCCTAGGGGGTTCGTTAACAACAGCTAACGGGCCGCCATAAGTGGGGGGTTCGGTCTACTCACCCCTAAAGAACATGTGTTCTGCCGCGCTGAGGAAGCGTTGTTCCGTCTCCGTATTGGTCACCGGGTTGAACCGCCGGACGCCAATGATCTTCCTTATGGTCTCGCCGGTACCGTCATCGGCGTAGGAGTAAGCGCGGAGGACGCTACAGAGGTATGTTTCGAGCCAGAGCTCGTCGGTAGCCTTGCGCTTTTCGCCCCGCTCGTCGACGCAGTAACTCTCTACCGAACCGGGAAAGGGGGCGTGAACGCGCATGTCGACCCGAGAGAAGGCATTGTAACAGCTATTGCGGGGGGTCAACAATCAATTCCGCACGGCGATAACCATAAGAATGGGACCGAATTACCAATAGGTTCCCTCGAGGGTCTTGCTGGTGGCGGAAGGTCCGAACTCCCTGTAAGCTAGGGTATTGATGTAGGCGGCGAGACTCGCGGACGACGATGCATCCACGCCTGTGACATGGTGATAGACGCCTGTCTACACATGCAGGAGTCAACATATATCATCGTCAGACCTGCACAGGCTAGAAGAAACCAACCTGTTTTCCTCCACTCCTGAGCTGCTGTTTCACAAGATGCACAAGATCGGGCGGGCCCAGCTCGCGCAGGGAGACAAGGGAATCGGTACGGGCGTCAATTGCCTCATGGAGCACCTCCTCGGTTAGCCTACACAAATAAAGCCATTAGCTCAACCGCTTCCAAACCGGCGGTGGTGGGGAGCACGCACTCGGGCACGGCGGGCGCAACCATGGCGAGGGGAGAACGGCCGTGATGTCACTTGGCGCGGCGATGCGATGTAAGGTACCCGTTCGCTGCGCTCAAGGCCTCGAATTGATCGGAAAGTTGAAGGCTTGGTGATTTGCCGATAGACGGGGATTCGCACCGCACAGCGGAATGCGTGGACTTCTGAATGGATGGACGTATGTTCAAACCCACTCCGCAATGGGTCCTGACTCCCTTTCTCAATCCAAGTGCTTGTCTCGGGACAAGTTTTGGCTTGTTCGCCCCCAGCAGCTCTCCCAAAGCTGCTTGCGGCCACGCACGGTTGTCTTGGCATTTCCACAGCTGGGATTGGGTCTGAAACCGCTGCCTGTGGGGGTGGACGGGTCACATCAGGGGCTCGGGCCACCACCTTTGAATTTAACGTTAATTAACCATTGGCAGTCGCGTCTTCCTTTCGCGAACCCCCGGTCTGGAGGCATCAAAAGTTGTGGGTTGAACATTAACAGCATCGGATTGAACCGTGAACACGAACCTCCTTAGCACATGACATTTCGGACTCAAACGACAAGATGGTAAATTACTTCCTTCTATTTTATGATAACTCCCGGTTTTTACTAACGGGCTCATCTCTAGGCCGCCTTCTTGGCCATCAACGTCGAACCCGAAGAGAACATCGACGAGGAGGTCGACACAACCAAGGACCTGCAGGTGGGTTACGGCCACAACTTTTTCCGCCTCGGATTGCTTTCTGATCACACCCGCAGGTCGATGATGCCTTGAAATTATTCCAGAATGCCCTCAAGCTCCACTCGCAGGGCCCGCAGTTCTTCGATCAAGCCGCCGACGCGTACGACGCCCTTTTCGAGTCCGAGGTGTTTCAATACCCAGAAAGCAAAACTGATTTCGAACGGTTCGAGGCAGGCCAGGATGGGACCTTGGCGATCGAGCCAGCCTTTGCGCAGGGACTCCCGCCCCTTGGCGCCGACGTTGATGGTATTGGTAGCAGCCTTCCCCAGGCGCTCTACTTGTCGCACAAAAACCATGGCCAATTCGTCATTGATCGCATCAAATACCGGGCGAAAAAATCATTAGCGCAAAAGGAGGATCTGCTCAAGGACGCCGATGTCTTGAAGGATGCACACCGGGCACTGGAGGACTTCTGCGTTGCTCTGGACCGCGACCCCTCAGATGCCGAACTCTGGAGGAAAGTCGGCAGGGTCGCCGCATTTTTGAAGAGCACCCGCGTCAGCCGGTACAGTCTGGAGGCTGCCATTGAGCTAGACGATGACCCGGCAGTTGAGGAAATCGAACCACCCTCTCTAGCCGAGGGTTTTGCCGGCGAACAACTCAAGCAACAGCTTCGAGTTCTTGGTGATGAGATGGCATTGAGTCACCCCATCATGAAGCCATTTGTGGAGGGAGAAATACCCCCCTATCTAACTCGATTCATGGATCCAATGCCGTTCCTACCCAATCCGACGAAGAATCTGGCAGCATCCGAGCCTCATAAGGGAGACATTGAAACCCCTCGCAAAGACATCTCAATATCAAACCTATCGTGGGCTGAGCTGGGCGCTGCTATTGTGTGCTTTGTCGCCGAAGAAGGGCTTGTCGGCCGCGCCATCTGGATCCATGCGCCGGCCACAGACGAGGACGAAGAGGATGTTCAGATGGAGATCGATATGCAACTGCAACTGCAACCCCGGGAGCTCTCCCCTTCCCCGGGTACCCAAGAAGAAGCTGTCAAGACAGAAGAAGCGGCCGTGGATCAACCGAACGAAGAGGCACTGGCAGAAGAGCCATCTTCCGCTCCGATCGACAGCACGCCAACCGAAGAACAATCATCTAAAGAGCGTGGAAACTCGGGAGCAACCAGGAAACGATCGCAGTCTGTGGCAGGTATTCCGGATGCCAACGAAGAGGAGACAGCCGATGTAAAAAGAAGCAAAAGAACCAGGCGGCGGGACACTGCTGCTGAAGAAGCCATGGACTCGGCCACATTTCTTGCAACAAAGCTGCAACCTTTGCAAGCCGCCGATCAAAATCTATTCCAGACCACCAAGAACCTTTTGGAGAACGTCGGCGTAACAGACCAAGTGACGTTGGGGAGGATCGCCGAGGTCCTCGACTCGTGTGCCGCAGACGATCGAATGGGTAAGATCCAGAATCAGGCCACAGTCGACCTCCGGGATGCGATAACGCATTTCGACCAAGACACCGGGGCGGTTTTGTTAAATAAACGAGAGCTCCCACAACTCAGCCTTTCTACCTTTCTTGAGCACGCAAAGTCTGGCTCGCAACGCGCTCAAGAGACGCCCGCGTTTGACGACTCTCGAGGGCTCCGCAGTTTCGTGGAGGGCACAAATCGCAGTTGGCACACGATACACGACGTCGCTTACAGATACATCAAGCTTTTGGGCAGGACGTACATGGAGCAGAAATGGAGCGATCAGTTGAGGACAGCCGTCGTTGATGTGGTCACCCAGCTTGATGCTAGCATTTATGACGGCTTTCTCCACGACCTCGAGACTAGCCTCAATGATGACCACAGAAACGTAACGGATGAACTTGCCAGCTTTGCTCAGATGCTCTTTGAGTTGCATCTCGACATCTGTGACCACGCCATGGATTCCAACAGCGCGACGGACCCGGGCGCTAGATCAGAAGCAAAGCATCGGGTAAATAGATGGATGGGACTTGCCGTTGAGCTCACCAGGCAACGTGACCCCAAACCAGGCGACCCCCTTGCGCTTCGCCTTCTGTGGGCATCAGTGTCCTCAACAACAACGGCAAATGGCGCGCCACGAGACCATATCCTTAATTGCTGGCACAGCCTTCGTGACTTTCTCGCCGAGTCTACGACGGTTGAACTCACTCTTCCGAACAACTCTACTGTAGCGGAGATCTCTGCGGCTGCTGCTGATCGCGAAATATCCAAGTTAACCACCATGGACTTTTTTCTCGGCCTGTTTCAGGAGGACTCCGGGGACCCAGTCTCGGTCATTGAGAGTCTGGAGCCAGTTCTCAACCCAGAGGCGGTTTACATCGACATCTCCCCCACGCCAGAAACAAGTGGTGCCAGCTCCGATTCTGCAGACGGGAAACAACGCAGGAAGCCCATCTCGGAGTGTGCCAGCCAAGAACTCATGGATCTGTGGAAGTTCTTGAAAAGCAGTAGCACAGAGCTCAGGCTATTGCTCTGGTCTCGACTAGGTGAAGCCTACGGGAAGTTACAGTACACCACGAAACAGTTTTCATGTTTTCTCCGAAGTATCGAGGCTGTTGTCGCTGATCTTGAGAGCGACGACTACCTCCAATCACCGGACGAACCGAGGAGGACCCAGTTCATGAGCCTGCTCAAAGCCCTGGATGACCTGATTATCCAGTCACTACACCTAGCATTAAACGACAACAGCTCCTTCGACGTCATTGACGATGATCACCTGAGATCAAGCATGTCTGCTCTGGCCAAGGTCAGCTGTTTACTCCACGTAGCTGCAATGTATGAGGATGAGACGCGGATTGGGATGAAGCCGCCGATCGCGAACAACTCAGAGCTAAAAGCGTTCTTGAACAAACTTCAAGAGATGCAGGTACGAGCCTGGTCACTCCAGTACACCATGCTCAAGGTTGGCGTCAATCAGCATGCCGAACTGTTCCCGAAACCCGAGAATGATCTAGCCGATTACCTGGCCGCGGTGCACCAGGTGTTGGGACTCCGCAAATGCTGCAAGACATCCAACAAGATTTTTCTCAAGATGATGCGCGTGGAGCTGCTCAAGCAGAGGAACATTGACAACTGGGAAGACTACCTTGGCCAGGTGCTTTACGACTTGCATGGTCTAAAGCTTGGCGTCGGCGTCTGGGAGGTACAGGACCACGGCTGTGAGCCCGAAAACTTGGAGAAACGTCAGGCTTTGCAGCTAGTTGAAAAGATCACCATGCTTGCAAACCGGATGTCGATGAAGGATCTGCTCAAGTCTGACCTGAAGACAACGATCGAGCGAATGCAGCAGGCGATCGGGTCGGCCAAGTCAAGCCCGCAGATGGCACACAACCTGCGTAACTACTCAGAATACCTCAAAGCGCCAATCCACCCATTGCATCTCTACCAGGCGTTGACCGGCAGTGTCGATCTGGACGCCGTGACCATCAACACACCAGAGAGCGCCCCGGCCAAGCAAGGGTGGTTCTTCCTCTTGGGCATGATTGCCCTCACAAAATTCAAGGGCGTTGATCTGAACCGGCGGCAAACACCGGGTGCTACGGACGACCTGCGTATCGGGGCTACGTTCCTTCGACTCCAGCTCCAGTACACCCCAGATCGCTGGGACGCCTGGTTTCGTCTGGCGGAGTGCTTCGACTACGAATTGGATGAGTCCGTGCTTTGGACCGCCGACAAAATGAACAAGGAGCGCGCAGAGCTCCTCAAGTTCCAACGGAACGCCATCCACAGCTACATCATGGCTTTGTCCCATTCGTACGCCTGGGCGTCTGACCCGGCTGCCCTCACATCCCTGGAGGACGACGAGGAAGCGCTGTACGACATGTACCATGAGTTCGGCATGCGCATGTACTCGTCCAGCCGCGGGCCGTTTGCTATGGAGCCCTTCCAGCACGAGGAACAGAAACGGTTCTTCATCGAAGCCGAAGGTGCCGGAACCTATAAGAAGATCCTGCACAACGAGATGACGGACTATCAGGTTTGGAAGTTTGCCGCCCACCTGTTCCGCAAGGCCATGCCCGCGAGACCAAAGGATTGGAAGAACCCTTACATGGTGGCCAAGTGCATCTGGAAGATGTACCAGAAACCAGTCGAGGAACTCGATGAGAAGAACCGTCGACACCATCCCACGGTGAACACGGTAATTGATGCCCTTGAGAAGACGATCGAGGTGGTGTCGCTGTTACCAAAGCCGAGGCACGGCCAGGATCCGATTCTCGAGCCCCATTACAAGATTGTCTCAGTCGTTCACAAGCTCGTCAAGCGAGGCGACCTTGATATCCAAACGGCAGCAAACATCTTGCAACAGCAGCCGTACGCGCCAGACCGCGGGCAGGAGGTTTCGGTCGAGAACGCCGAGGAGTGGAAGGCCTACGTGATCCGCTGTCTGCGGTATCTGCGGGACAAGGACAAATCGAATTGGCAGCACCGAATCATTGTCCGCCACGCCCACGTCTTGTTTAACGAAGATCCCAGTACCAATGAAGAACGCGAGGAGGCCGCCAAGGCCGCCTTCAACGTGCTCCGAGAGAGCATGTTCACCAAGACAATGGTCATGAACGTGTGGAAGTGTGACGCCGAGCGACCCGGACGACATCACGTCTACACCGAGCAATACATCCGGTTTGTCGTCCGCCTTCTCGATGTCATGAAAGACCGTGTCAACATGGAGGCCGTCTTACGCCGCATCCGCAAAAAGGGCGCCGACTTTTACCACTTCAACGAGCTCTGGCAGTTCTGCGTCGTCACCTACGTCAAGCTTCTCCAGCAGACTTTCGAAGTGCCCCCGGCAGATGAAGACGCCTTCAAGTCCCTCACTCCTGATGAGTTCGATCTCATTGGCGAAAGGATCACTGATTGGTCAACCACGCCCGCGGCCGAGAATAACGCCGCTCTCACAGCCATGAAAGAGGCCGTCGAAATCAAGAAACTCAACTCCAACCTTATGAAAGCGGGTCCCATCGACGACCTCATTACTGACTGTTACTCCACCATCTATCTCCATCTCAAACCCGATATGTCAGGGCCCGAGCAACAGCAGCAGCAGCAGCAGCCACTCGGAGCAGTCCCATCCTCCTCCGACACTACCACCGGACCAAAACCAGACGACCTCAAATCCAAACTCCTCCACACACTTGTCACCCGCGACCGTGACACCAACGACACAACCCCATCCGTCCTTGGCTCGCTACGGGCGGGCTCCGAACAGCCCGACCGCGACCGATCAGAGCGGCACTCGGTCGCCGGCGACCTGCCCGGGAACGCTAGAGGCCGTGCGGGCGCGGGTATCCGAAGGCCGAATATCCTGCGCAAGGCCGAACAAGCCGTGCAGGCCGTGCTACGCGCGGCAGAGGCGGCGCCGCGATCAGCTGGTGGGGCTGGCGGGAGTCACGGTCCTGGCGGGTCTTCGAACGGGAATGGTGGAGGGGCTAGTGCGGGTGCTGCGAAGACGGGCAGGACAAGATCCCGAATGGGCAGTATCTCGAGTGCGCGGGCGACGGTGCGTGGTCTTGCGGAGGGGAGCGACGACGAGAGTGGACATGATGATGAAGGGGAGGATGAGGATGTTGAGATGAAGGATGCGGGCGACGACGACGAAAATGGGCGCCGTGCGGCTGGGGGTGGTGGTAGCCTTGGTGGTGGTAAGGGCAGGCAAGGGGGCAGTGACGTCTCGAGCCCGCCGGGCAGTGTGCACGACTCGGCGGATGACGAGAGTGATCTGAGCGATGTGCCGGCGGATTATGAGGATGATGTCCCACCGTCGCTGCTGTTTCCTAATTTGAGACGGAGTATGGATGCTGGGATTGCGGTTGATGGAGGTGTTGGGGATAGCACGGATGAGGAAGAGGAGGAAGAGGAAGAAGAAGATGAGAGTGAGAGTGGGGCTGAGCAGGGTCATCAAGACGAGACGGTGATTGAGGGTGGAGGTGAACACGAAGAAGGCGAGGAGGAAGATCACGAAGCTGGGGACGGCGACGGCGACGTTGAGATGGGGGATGCCGGCGATACAGAGGCGGAGCACGAGGACGAGAAGGAGGGTGTGGAAGAAGCGCCTGAGGAACACGAAGGAGACATAGATGAAGAAGAGGAGGGTGAAGAGGTGGGCGAAGAGGAGGAAGAAGAAGAAGACGATGAAGACGATGAGAGTGGTGACGAGGCGGAGGAGGCTGCTGAAGAGGATGAGGCAGAGGATGAGACAGCAGACATTTCAGTAAGCGGGCCAGCCCTCCATGCCGCAGATGACGCCGAGGCGACGGAGGAAGATGATGGGGAGGAGGATGAAGACGACGATGAAGAGGAAGAAGAGGAGGAGGGGAATTAGTTTTTGGGTGGCATTCATGATATTTCACAACTTGGCCAAGTGAAAGGCGTTTTCCGGTGGCTGCAGGAGATAGGGCAGGGTCGCGGACGATATGGCGTTCTGGGTTGGATCGCGGAGGGCTCCTGAGTATTACTTTCTTTATTGATCATGTGTATGGCAACACTAAGAAACCTACCAGGTACCTAACATACATAGGTACATACAGTAGTAAGTTCTAAATAGCCAAACACCGGCGCTTTCAGCCTGTCAGGTGCTCCCATGCTCTTTATGGCCCTGCATGGAGCCCCCCAAAATGCCCGAGCTCCCTGAGCTCAGTTCTTGGCGGCCCGTCAGCGATAGGTCGCCCCACATGCACGTCACAAGTGAGCTCCGACCCCACCTTGCTCTCGTCCAACAACTGCGTTTGCGCTGGGCTGCCCTTTAACAACCCTTTGATGGACCTATTGATGCCTTGGTTCCTACCAGTCCCCTCAAGTCTCTAGTTTAACATCACCTATGTTCTTGGCCACAGCCGCTCTATTTCTTTTTGAAGTAATACCCCTAAACCGAATAGCTGGTATCTTAGCAAATCATAAGCATCCACTGTACGAATAACTACAGCAAGGAAGAGCTGCTTCCTAGACCATCAGAAACACACCACCTTACCGAAAAGACACCAACAACCTAGAAGACAGGAACCCTTCCCACGATGGCGTCCCAAAACAAGCGGATCGCAAAGGTACCTCAAGCAAATCTCAAACTCCCGCTTCCCCCCCACAAGTCCATCCCATCCCTAACAAATCCCAGGAACTCGCAGAGTGCACCACCTCCCCACCAGCCGGTATCACCATCACCCTCCCCAACGACTCCGACCTCCACCGCTGGCACGTCACGCTCGCCGGGCCCGACAACACCGTCTACGCCGGCGGGCAATTCGGTCTCATCGTCACCCTCCCCGTCGACTACCCCTTCCGCGCTCCCGTAGTAACCTTCGCGACCCGCATCTACCACCCCAACGTAACCAACGACAGCCTGGGCAACGTATGCTTAGGCCCGCTGAAGGCAGAGAACTGGAAGCCGTCGACAAGGCTGGCGGGCGTGTTGGAGGCTGTGCGGGCGTTGTTGGTTGAGCCGCAGCCGGATGATCCGTTGGAGGCGCGGATTGCGGATGAGTTTCGGCAGGATAGGGCGGAGTTTGAGAAGAATGCAAGGGCGTATGTGGTACGGTATGCGAAGGGGCCGGTGAAGTTTGATGCGGCTGTTGGTGCTGCGGCGGCGGGGGCGGAGGCTGCTGGGGGGGCGGCGACTGGTGCTGCTGTTGTGAGGCCTTAGATGGGTTGGAGAAGGTGGGGGCAGATGGGGAGATGATGGGGGGAAGGCGAGGATATGGACATAAGGGGGAAGAGAAGGAAACAAAGAGGGAAATGCCGAGCTCACAAGTTGTGGGAGCACATACATGCTATTTACATGGATACAAATCTGGCTTGACTCAGCGAAGCCTACGGCTAGTTAGATATCGGGTTGAGAAAGCGAAGGGCCAGATGGTTGTGTTTCTAGTGAGGTTTGCTTAGGTATTAGCAATAGTCAACGGCCCAGCGGTCGCCGAGAGTTGTGCTACTCTACTCATCCGGTATTGCAACAGGATTCAAGGGGGACCAAGCTGGGTTAGGTTCCGGGGAACAGTCCTGATTGGAAAGACATCAAAAGCGAATGAGGGGAATAGCCTAGTTCTCAAAGCCCTGGATGATCCGGTGGTGACTCGATAACTACCGCAATGAACCAGTCATCTAAGGTCAATATTCAAGGTGGACTTCAGCACCGTCTGCCTGGTATATGTTGATAGAGATGTCTTGATTTGATCGCTCATCTTGAATCTGATTTGACTCACTCATCAACAATGTGATACGATGAGCCCCCTATCCTGGTGCAATCCCTGCCTATGAAGATCCAGCAAAAGGTGGACATCGCCTGTACCAGTCCCGGTATACACATATAGACACAAAGAAAAGGTGTCCCCGGTTTAAATCGCCATATCTCCCTTTTTTTTGTCTTCCCTTTCCCTTTCCCTTCTCCCGCCACCCCTAGTCCGGCAACCATCCCAGCGCCGTGTTTATCTTCCCTTCTCCCGCGGCCCATGCCATGCTATGCGAATGCTTGTAGAGAGGAAAACCCGTTACCCACATAAATGCTCTGAATCGGTCGGGGGACGTGAGGCGGCCCACTGTAGTAGAAGATGTGAACAAGAAAAGGAAAAAAAATTGAACCGATGAAGTGAAAATGGAGAAAAAAAGGGTGGATGTACAACACATACACCAGATGCCTACCAAATCTGCCAATACGCAAACCCGAAGGAGGCGTTTGCACAGATAACAGAAATAGTCTGCCTAGGTGGCACCAGAGAAAATAAAGCGCGTTTCCCGACGCGCCGGGTATGTGACAAAGGAAAGAAGGGAAAAGGATGACACAAAATAAAAAAAAGGAACGTGGGTGTGTAACAAGTAGTTGGTGAAAAGTGTCTTCAAGGGATGATAGATAGGGGCCGAGGTGCGCCCTACGCCACCTCGGTCGCCCGGGCCTGTTCCCGTTGGTCCTTCTTCCGGCCAAACAGGTTGGCTTTCCGGCGCACGTCGTCGAGGTCGGCGGCCAAATCCAAACCCAGTGCGCCGGCGCCAAACCTTTGCTTTGTCGATGGGCGTGGGCTGTTGTAATTGTGGTCAGCATTGTTGCTGGTGTCGCTGGCAGCAGCCTCTTGCTCAGCCTTCCATTTGCGGATGCCGTCACGACGCTCTTGCCGCTTCTCTTCAACGGCCTCTTGGCTAAGGTGACCGATCCCATTGCGGCGCTTGTAACAGGTTTCGATGAGGGTGTTGCAGTCAACCATGCGTCGGGGGAATGTCTGGACGACGCCAAACATCTCCATCGGGTCCTGTACCGCCTTGATCTCGCGCTCGCCCAGTTTGAAGATCGTTAGGGCGATGCGGAACAGCGTGCGGGAGCCTTCATAGAAGAAGACGTCCCAGACGCGCAGGACTGTTTCGATGGGGAGCGTGCCAATGAAACAGGACATAAACCAGGCTGTCATGCAGAGCGTGATGGCCGGCAGGCGATTCGGGTCGCTGATACTGCCGGGGTTGTTCCCATGGCCAAGCTTATAGCCGAGCCGGCCCTTGGTCTTTTTGCCCGCTTCGAGCTCATCGCCGCCAATCTGTTTCCACACAGCTGGCATCGAGTCCTTCATGGCAAGCATTAAAACGCCGAGGTCGACCTTGGAGCCCTCGAGGCTCATCTCATGGGTTCCAGGTAGGTAAACTCGTGTGATAATGTTCAGCAGCCAGAACGCCTGTTCCTCGGTCTCTACAAAAAGTAGAAGGAGGCCCGCCAGGAAATTCAAGGACTGGCAATACCCAATGCGTGGGTTGTACAAAGCAAAGGCATTCAACACTCGCCGCAGCGACGTGATGATGTCGGGTTCGGCGGCAGGCTGAGTCGGGTTTGTTTGGGCGGTCGGTGTCTCGGTGGCCGTGCGTGGCGGCTTAAACCGTATATTGTCGGGGAACGTCCGGTAAAGGTCCTTCTCGATATCTTCTATAATCAGCGGCTTCACTTCGCCCGCTGGGTCCCGCGTCCCGTCGGTTCCACCAAGATCAAGACCAGCCCGGCGAACAAGCTGCTCGTAAACTCCGCGATGTTTGCTCACGATCGCTGGTCCGCCGGCATAATAAAACCACGCAGCTCCCCTCCAGTCCGGGGGGATCCCTTTGCGGATAAACCGCTTCGCCTTCGCACTACGCTGGGGGAATCGATTCGGTCGATCTGTCATGAGAGAGTTGTCCTTCAGGAACGCGATCCATTTCTTGCGTCGCCGGGCTAAATACTCGGTGTAAGTCGCGTCCCAAGCATCATACGCTTGGCGGGTAACATTGGCACTAGCTTTTCGAAATCCGTAACGATCACGGCTGCCAGGTTCCTCCGGGGGTTCCTGTGGTAAGGAGGGTATGTTCACGGGTGCTGGCGGTGCCGAGGTCTCGCCTAGCGGGGGGGTAGTATTATCCACCGGGTGAGCTTGCGTCGGGGTCGACGAGGTCGTCGAGTTCGGTGATGTGGGCGAGGTTGGCGTGGGAGGCTGACTGTTGGTACCATCGCGAGCCACGACCGGTCCATCATCTCCGTCCAACATCTTGGCTGAATCGTGTTTTTCACTGGTATCTGACTCTGGTTTGTCCCGTCTTGGCGCCTGTTCGATCGTGAAACCCAACCCGATCTCATTCGGCAGTGAGCTCGGAAGCAACGATCGTCGTGTCCTCGATCGTCGGCCCCCCTGGAGCTCCGCCTCTGGCACAGGTAGCGCTTGTGGAATGGGCAGGCTGTCACTCATCGCTTCCAACATCTTTGCCTCAAGTCCACCCGTATCAGAATGACCGCTCGCCGGGCGTGATGCGTCCTTCGGTTCGAGTATCTCGAAGTCGTGGTCTGCGTCGGGGATATCGTCGTCTTCAGCGAATCGCATGCTACGGCGGACACTCTCGATATCTGAATCATTAAACCCTCGTTCGTACATTCCCATCACATCCTCCAGGCTCGGGCCGTCGTCAATGGAATTGGCTCTCCAGCTCCGCCGTGCGTATCCGTTGATAATTGACTGTTCCGTGAAGCTACTGTCCTTGGTTAGGATGCTGTTCCGTTCCGTCCCGCTGGCCGTGGAGACGGTCCCTTGAGCAGTTGACGCAGTGAGCTGGGATCGGAAACTCGAGCGCAACTCATCTCCGGTCGCCAACCATGGTGTTGGCTCGCGGAGGTGTGTCGAGGGGCTGTTTGGGTTATAATGAGTCGGTGGTGGTCGTGCAGATGCAGACGGCGCAGCAGCGGTCGTCGTCGAGATTGCGTGTCGTGAATGATCAATTCTCGGTGTGCCGTCGAAACGATCGTTGCTTGAACGGTGGGGAGCGGAGGAAAAGGTACTCGTGGATTGAGAAGAGGATCCTGACAACCGGCGGTTTCCCGTCCAGGGGTTTGAGGCTGAATTGAAACTGGCGGGTGCTTGGGTGCTACTTGTTGGCGGCGGCTGATCTGCCAGGGGCGGCTCAGCTTGGAGCCGGTGCGGTGTCACCATGCGCCGCGACAAGGCGCTGTCCGACTGCTGCGACCTAACACTCGTCTTCCGTGGGCGTGAGAAGTTCTCCACCACCATACTGGGCTCCGTCGGGGTGCCTTGTCGGCTTTCGGCCGGGGAGTTGAAATTCGGGCCCGGTGACAATCGAGCTAAAGGATCATGCTGCCGGGCAAACGAGGGAAACTTGCGGGAGTGCGTGGGCGAGCTCGCCGACTCGGGCGACTCTGGGATAAACGGATTGGATGACAGGCCAGGGAAAGCAGACCGCGGTGGGCGATGCGTCGGTGATGATTCGGCTCTCGTCCTATGAACAGGTTGATAGTATGAAATTGTCGGGGTCGGGCTCGGGCATGGTCTGGTCGGACGGGAGCTGTAGAAAAAGGAATCGCTGCGAGGAGACGCGAGGTCGGGGGGAACATCGGATCCGTCTGATCCCAACTGCAGGACCGGTCTGCGAGAACCCGAAGGGTGCATCCGCCCAGGCGGCGGCGGGTTTTGCAGGCGGAAGGGCCGCGGCTGGGGCTGGGCTTGGGGGTAACGATCGTACGCGGATGAAGCGTCAACCTCCTCGTGTTTAGGCCAGGGCGAAGGTGGTCCCGCGGTCTGCCATTGTTGCTGGTGCTGGTGGTGTTGCGGTTCGTGCTGTTGGTAGTAGTTCGGCTGTGGCCTCCACTGCCCTTGCTGGAATCTTTGTGGCGATGGTGTATACGGCCCCGGTCCGGCACGCTCTGCGTTAGGAGGAGGGCCATCCTGCTCGATGGGATGGGCCGCTCCGCCGCCAGCAGCGTCATCGGTCGGATACCGATTCTCCATCATTGCCGGGGCCGTTGCGGAAGGAGGCGGGCCAGCGTCGCGGGCGGAGGAGCAGAGGAAAATATCGTCGACGGACGCCCAAGCTTTTTGTTATTTTCCTTTAGCGCGAAGCTCCCAAATGAGCCCTGGCCAGACCCCGGATGCGGTCCCAGCACCGCGCGATGGAGCCCACCTGTTTGGTTTGTTGGGGTTCAGTAAGTGCCGGGATGGAGGTCCCGGGCCTGTGACCCCCGGGAGTGCCAGCCCAGCTTGATTCGGGGTTGCCAACCTGAAATCTTCGACCCAGGCAACGAAGCACCAAAACCAAGTTCAAGGCCAACGGCGACAGGATGCAAAGTCGGAAGCCGGGCACAACAACCTAATCTCAAATGAGGATGGGCAAGACCTCGATATCCAACTCCGTCATAACCAATAATCAGCTGCACGGCTCTTTCATGCGGCCAGGTTGAGCAGATGCGGACATGGACGTCCTCAAATGCCGATGCACTGGGCTCGGGACACTTGTTGTAACCGTGATGAGCAGCAAGATAGATTGCTGCACATAATCCTGATGCACGCAAACTGCCGCTGTTGCAGGTGCTGTTGGGTGCGCCAGGCACACACTGCCCGCGACACACCTCCTTGAATTGAACGGGATTGCTTGCTCAAAGATGATGGTTGTGCAGATGGCCAAGGTTCGGGAAGGGGAAATTAAGTGACCAAGAAAGTACAACACGAAAGAGAAAGAGGTCAAACAGGTCCCAAATGGAAATCGAGTTTGTGCGACGGCCGTCTGCCGCATAACTAACCGCTGACAACATGGAAGTCACGGAATTACTAAGTAGGAAGCTGCCATCCTCCCGGCTTGTGACAACTCTGTCTTTGCTCTCTCCACGCTCAGTGCAGTCACGAGCTCCTGTCTTGGGAGAGTTGCACCTGCCGCCGTTTCTTTTGGCCCCGTTTCCGACTTTTCGTGCAACAAACCGGGAACCATAAACAATGTTTTAGCCCTTCATTGGCTCAAGTACAAGGACTTTGCAGACCAAAAGCAAGAGCCCAAACAGCGACTCAACTTGCATCTTCCGCGCCCCCGGAATCTGCCAGCCTCAGGGGCAAAAGCCAGGTGATCAAAGGTCTGATTGGCGGCATTTTATGTCGCAAGTCTGCAAGCTTACACCAACATCACTGACCGGTGGCCCCGCGTTCCGGTTGTCAATCAGAAATTCAAGGTTGGAAAAAAAGAAACCAGCCAGAAGGAGGCTCTCAACTCGACGCGAAATGCCAGAATGAGCACTCAGCAAGCAGACAGGGAAACGCGAAAACATCACCGTTGGGGAAGCGAGTGGACATTTCCGGACCACTCGGCGGTCCAACCCGGCCCGTTTAGGTTGCATTTCCCCTGGTACGGCCAGGGCCTCCCTGCCTCATCCCGCCCGGTTGGGGAACATTCGACGGAACCTGGAAATTTCCACAGAGGCCAAACGCCCAGCTTTGTCGAAGTTGAGTGGGCCACGCCGGCCCGCGAGACGACGCTGCAACCCGGGGATGAGCACCCATTTCCGCCACTCCCGGCAACTCGCACGTGGTCGTCATTCTGGAAAAAAAAAGGAAGGAAAAAATTACACGTCCTTTCGGTTGTCCGAGAGATCATCAAGCCGATCTCGGCGGAACAGAGCACAGCAAACAAATGATTGACCTTGGCGAACACTCTGGGAAAACCAGGCTTGTGCGATAACGTTATCCACCGAGATATCCATATTTTATGCATTCAATGAGGCGTTTCATCCGTTTACCACGTGTGGGCCATCTTCTCATGACGGCACGCCACGCGTAGCTGGTGAAAAACACCACACGACGAGAATGCTAACCCGTTGCAAAGGTTGAAGGCCAAGAACATCTTCCTTCGCCTACATTGCACACGGCGAGTGGCCAGTACCGACTCAGGTCCCCATCACATAAATACAACATATTATCAATGAGCTGGTGAAGCGCACGGAAGAGATACAAGGACAAAACCAAGTCCATAATTATTAAGGAAATAATACCGAAAATACAACAGGATGAAGGAAGCTGGGAAAAAACAGAATGTGAAGCCGACCAAAACAATCACGACATCGTTGACGACCTTCCCCTCAGTTAAGCTCCGTCCTCTCTCGGCAGGCATCTCCATCCTTCCCCAATAGAGTACACTACTGCAATAATACTCCTGTAGTGGCTGAGTCTGTGCCTTGCATATCGACTGTCAGCCAGCCCGCAAAGATCTAGCCAATCCGACACGTGTGGTCGACATTGACAAGCTCAGCTTTTCGTTTCGTCTCGCATCCCCTCACCAACCAACCCCCCCTGTGCTGACACAGCCGGCCCGGGACGAGGATGCTGAGGAGGCTACAACCCACCCAGAGAACCCAATCACGCCAACCGGCGTGATTCACGGCATGGCGCAGACGAGGGCGACGGGCCAGGCACCGGAGCCGGAGCACGAAACGGACGCCCGTCGGGGTATTCAGGCACAGCAAACCTAGTTTAGAATAAGGTTAACGCAGCTGCGAAAATCGAGACGAAGGTGCTGGGGGCTAGTGTGGCGGCGTAGATTCCTTCCGTCCCGCACCGCCAAGTCGCTCTTGAAACCTATCAGTTCTCTTCCACTCGCCTGAACGCACACTCGCGCTCGCATAGTCGCACTCGCCTCACCCGCACTCACCTCAGGCTGCACTCGTCTCAACAACGACACGGGAGTCATTGATGATAAGCTTGTGTTCAGTTCTTCTCAAAATTTAGCTGTAAAATATTCAATGTAAACTATTTCTAGGTGGACTTGTGGTAATAACAAAGCAGCTAGAATAGGAAGTCTGTTGAAAGGAATAAAGTGTTGGTCCAGCCCGCAAGCAGCAATAGGATTCAAGCCTTACCGTTTATGGTGTTGCAATTCAATATCTGATGTCAGTCTTCCCGGTATGCACCGCCACTACCCAAAGAAGGGCAAAGGAAGGCATAGCCATTTCGCGGAAGCCTGGGTGTGGGCGTGGGTGGGTCAAGCTATCCGAGATATCACGGGCAAGCCACGCGTCCACCTATTTCCATAGGTCGGGTACGGATGGGCCTTCGAATGAGGTCGTGATGTTAAGCATATAAAGGTGTCGGTACCTTCTACGTTCACGATTCGGTCCAACTCCCTCACCAGCATACTGTCCTACAAAGACTCTTCCACACTCCAGATCCGAGTATAATTTCTTAATTAATTACCTCCTGATACGAATAACATATATCCATCCGCCGATATCTCCCAGCGGCACCCAGTCTCGATCCATTGCTATACACCCCAAAGCCATTTATCGAATTCTCTTCACTCTCAACACTCACCATGCCTAAGCTACCGGACGGCCTGATCGCCTTTGGCTCTCACGCCAATTGCACTCTCGACCTATGCCCCATCGAAGCGAGTATCCTTCAGTACCAACCATCCATTCCCGGGAACGCCGTGATTGCGGCCCTGTTCGGGGTGTCGATGCTCATCCACCTAGTCCAAGGTCTGAAATGGAGGCAATGGTCGTTCATGATCTGCCTGATTGTGGGCTGCTTGGACCAGATTATTGGATACGTCGGGCGTATTCTGTTGAGCAAGAATCCGTTTTCATTTAACGCGTTCATCATTCAAATTGGTAAGTGCTTTGTTTTGGTCCCCTGGGTGGCACTTCAACTATCGAACGCATTGTTTTCTAACCAAGTTTGAATTTAGTCTGCATCACTACTGCACCGGTATTCTTCTGCGCCGCCATTTATGTGTTGCTAGTACGGACGTGAGTACCTCTTAGAGTCTTAGCTAGAGCCATGACTACCAAACAATCCTCTCTAAATATCCATAATATCGCTGACCGACCTTCCCCCTACAGAATCAACCACCTCGACCCCTCGATCTCTCGCTTCCCCTCCAAGCTCTTCGCCTGGGTCTTCATCCCCTTCGACATCGTCTCCCTGATCCTACAAGCCCTCGGCGGCGCACTATCGGCCACACAAGCCTCCTCGGGCAATAAATCCGGTGTGAACATCTCCATGGGTGGTCTCATCCTGCAGGTCATCACTCTCGGCATCTTCGTCATCTTGTTTGCCGACTATGTGGTGCGCTACATCCGGCACCCTCTGCGCCCCGTGGGCTCGCGGCTGAAGTTGTTCCTGGCGTTTTTGTTTTTGGCCATCATCCTGGTTCTGGTGCGGTGTGCGTATCGGATTGAGGAGTTGAGCGATGGGTACGATGGACCGTTGATTCGCGACGAGGCGTTGTTTGTGGGACTCGAGTCTGTGTACGTTGACCCCTATTCCCCGCAGCCTTTCACATTACCTTTTTAAGAGGATCTCTAGCTAACATGTGTGTTTCTCAATGCAGGATGATGGTACTAGCTGTGTTCTGTCTCAATATCGCCCATCCCGGTTTCGTCTTTGGGCGCGAGCCAGCGCGCAGCGCAGGAATTGGATACAGTGCTACCCCCGCCAGCGAGCAGGTAATGCAGCAAAAGGACTTTTCTTACTCTTCGTCGGGATAAGGGGTGACATAATCCGGGATTGTTTCCCATTGTTATGAAAGGGACTCGGTCGGGTTCACACATTTTTGCATTTCAATGGTTTTGGCGTCTTGTCATTTTAGAATGGTGGTACAACTTTATTGGGGGGTAGATATTGCCATGGCGCAGTCTCGGCGTTGGGTATCAGAATTTAAAAACTCTTTTATTGGTAAACGGTCATGTCTGTCGGTCGGTGCGAGTGTGAGTGTATAAGTGTTGAAAAAAGCAAGGGACCCCGTGAATAAGAGTTGTGATGACGACAGGTCGATCTTTGGGACATGCAATCCGGTCGAGGAGAAAAGAAAAGAATACCATGGGTACTTCAAGGTCCTCGATGCCACAATATGAATCCGTTCGCTGAGGGGATTTGACTCTTGGGTCGAGTTGGGGTCAATTAGGAATGGGAGGGGATGTTGAAGAAAACCTGCCCACCGGTGCGCCCAGACGTATTAGGGAGGGGTGCCGTTTATGAAAATATTCCTTTTATACGAGAGCCTCGGGAGGTTCACTTTGAGGTGTTGACTCCTAAGACGGATGCGCAATCTCCACCCACTGGGACCTGGCCTGAGCGGGATTGTTGACCGGAGCCGGGGATACATGTGGCCGATGAGCCAAACACATTGGCAGAAAGAAGGCAAGCGCATTGGAGAATCAATCCCATTCAACATTCATTGGCTAGGCAAGGACTGTTTCTTTGTTGCTCTTTCCCCAGCTACAATATCCCAAGACGACCGACAACGACTTCTAATTGACACAAACTCATCGATACAAACAGCACCACCCACCAAGGTTGCCTTGGCGATCATTACACGCACATATTCTGGAGCAACCATGACGGTGTTGAAGCCGACGGTGCACTAGACCAGATGTCCGCCCGGTCAGCTCAGGCTCTGATGCATGTACTCAAGCAATGAGCTAGTGAAGGCTCAATCCTCCTCATCACCGCCAGCGGCCGTTTTGGCCGGCTCAGTGGGGCCTGTCGCGACACCCGGGACCTTGCCGACGGCCTTCGTGGGGGCCGCCTCCTCGTCGGCATCCTCGTCGCCTTCCTCCTCATCGCCCTCTTCCACGCCTTCGAGGTCGTCCTCGTCCTCGTCATCGTCAAATTCAGCCTCCTCCTCGTCGCCATCCTCGTTCTCCTCGCCCGCGGCCTCGCCATGACCATGGCCATTTGCGGCGGTGCCGTTCTTGGTGGGCGCCTCCGCGACGGGGGCCGTCTTCAGCTTTTTCTTGGGAGGGGCTTGTTCTTGGGGCAGCCGTTAGTCAAAGAGTCCATGGTACAGCGGATTTAAACAACCTGTTCAACGCCTTGTGGAGGGGCACTCAAGGTGCAATTCGGGGCTGGAGATAGTTTCGGAACGGAAGCTTACCAGGGGCGGCGTTTTCCTCGTTTCCTTCCTCATCCTCATCTTGGGCTTCCTCGTCATACTCCTCCTCCTCCTCCTCATCGTCGTCAAAATCTTCCTCGTCTTCTTCGTCGTCTTCATACCTGTGGTATTCATCAGCATTGGTGTTGCGACAACCAAGCGAACCGATGTGCCCGACAGGCGCACCAAGCACGTCATCCGGCCGGCGACAGTGACGGCGCTCTCGGCGCCCAGTTTTGCGCTGCGGTGATCCTACGATACAACCAATATGCGCACACCTAGTCCTTGTCGCGTCTGGTCGGCAATGGGCGTGACGGTGGTGGTTGGGTATTGCGACAGCTGGGGTGGGTTGTAGGTAACTTACTCTTCCTCCTCTTCGTCGCCACTGGGAAGCGAGACTAGCTCCTCCTCCTCCTCTTGCTTTCTCTTACGGCCAGTCATTGCGGAATAAAGAGCCGGACAACACCAATTGACGAATATAGGGTATCAGAGGGGGGTTAGAGATCGAGTTGGGATAAGAGGGTGATGGAGTGTGTGCTGAGTCGAAAAAGAGAGAGAAGAGGAGGGAGGCTCCGAGGTGGGCGGGAGTCTGGGGGCATGGACGGGCAAAAGCTGGGAGCTTAGGCGGACGGTACGTACCGCCGTCCGCCCAAGTCTGCGCGCGGCAGAGAGGTGAGGTGGGGAGAAGACGGGGAGACGGGGGAAGAAAGGAGGGAGGCGGGGAGCTCCTGCGAGGTGCGCTCTGCTGATGCTTGGTGCTGCTACCGCTTTGCGCGGCGCATTACCTTGACCTTGCGCAAGTGTGGGTCTGTACCTCCCCGAAGCTGGAGTGTGCCGACAGTTGGCAATTTGTGATGTGCCACTTGCCACCAGCTGTCTCGGGGTTGCACGACAGGACCTTGAGCTGAGCTGGGCCAGACCCCCGTCAGCTCGTCATCTGTGGAGCTTCGATGCTTGCTCGACCTGTGCGCCCCCAAAATTTCCAGATCTTTCCCCCCTCCCTTTGCAACCACGCAAGCACGGTGCTTTGCAGCCGGAATTGGATAACACGGGGAGCAACTTCACCAATTGAGGTGTGCTCTCCCGTTTGATCTGTTACGGGATTGGATGTGCCCGGGTAAGAAGACTGTTGGAGCACAAATCCACATTTTTCTGAGCCTCTTTGTGTGCCCCAACTGCCTTTTTCGGACCATTCCTGACAAACGGACAAATGTGGTTGGTATTGAGTAAGAGGCTCACTTGGGGCCGCGAGCTTCACGAAAGAAATTCGAGGTGTCCGTCGATCTCTCGGTCCTCGCAAGAAACGCCATGGGCATTTCTCGAAAGTTCCTTTGACCCTTGCCCTTCGTTTCGTGCCGTGGTTCGGTTGATTGCTGCAATTCCCGATGATGCTGTTGGTTCAACGCATGGCGTGGGCGGCGTGGTTGAGTGGTGTTGTTTCTGTCGTAACTGAAAGTTCCCTCTGGTTGTCACACTAGTTATCGGTAATTTTTTAGATCCTCATGGATAAGGCCGCTGCGACTCACAAACACCTACGGACTACGTAGTCTTTGGTGAACGGTCTCTACTTCTACTAGCTCATTAGTTCAAAACGAACTCATGAAAGCGAGATGCCGAGAAAATAAAGCCGATGTGTTGAGGTGTAAGCCCACCGTAAAGGAGCAAGGAGGAAACAAAACAGTCTGCAGCCGGGGAATGAGTAAACAATCACGCCTTAGATATGGGCTTGGGATGAACAAAAATATATATACAGTTGTATATATCAAGTATATATGAAGTTGAAGGTATCATCGTCATCCATCGGTGCATCATGAAGATGTACCGTTTGTACTCCGTTTTCCCGTATCACATTCGTTCCTCTCATGTGCACTCCCCCTACCGCCTTTCTCTGCTCTCAACCCCCTAACTTGCCGGACGTACCCCTTCCCCCTAACCCCCCAAGCCATCGCGGGCGTCCTTATGCCTCGTACGCGTCAATAGCAGTCGCGAAGCTCTGGTCGATGGGCGCAACCAAGTTCTTCGCAATAGCCTGCAACGCCTCCGGCACCTTGGCAATGATAGCCTCACTCAAGTCCGCAGTGGCATCACGCTGGATCTTCAAGTTCAGGACAATGATCGGGGTCAACAGCAGCTTGTCAAACTTGGGCCGGGCCTCGATCAGGGTCGTCAGCGTGGTGTTAACAGACGCCACAAGCGACTGTGTGGTGCCCGCTACGGCTAGGGCGCCGTCGTTGTCGAGGGGCTCGCTGTGCTCGGCGATCGACGTGCCCTTCTTGACGGTGACGAGGAGGGCGGTGCTCTCGGCCAGCACGGGGACTGTGCCGAGGAGGCCGCCGTTCCAGTTGACGATGACGTTGCCGAACTTGACGGTCGTTTGGTTGACGCTGGTGAGGGCGTCGACGATGGTCGGGCTGTCGGCGGAGGCGGAGGCGTTGATGATGGGGGACGCGAAGGTCGGGGCCAGGAGGGCGAGGGGGGCGAAGAGGGTGGTGAACTTCATTTTGGTGGTTTTTTTTTCTTGTTGTGAGGTGGTAAACGAGTGTGTGTGTGGTCTGGCTTGGTAGGGACAGGCGCGTACTAGGACGATGGCCACGGCGATCAACAGGGAAAAAGGCGAGAAGGAAAGGAAAGGGGAGAGGATCGTCAACTCGAGGTCTTATATGCAATCTTTGTTACTACCTATGTATGGGACTTCTGCACCCAGTGGGCCGCGCGGCAACCTGACCCCGGATTTCACAAGCATGCTTCCTTGTCTTTTCCACCGAGGTATCCAAGGAGAGCCCGGATGAATGTTACACAAGGTCAGTCTTCTCGTACTGAATACCACGCTGACTTTCGATGCGGAGTGAATCTGATGACCACTTCACAGCTTGAGGGGTTCTTGGCTTTGCTTCGACTCTCGAATGAGAGCATCTATGGCTAGTGAAGGTCTAAAGATACCTCGGGGCAGCTTGCTTTGGAAGCTGTGGTGCTTCGTCCTGTGAAAGGCGTCATCCCCTTTTTGTCTCTAGGGTGGTGTTGAAGGCGAGAAACGCCGACTTTAGGTTGGGATCGGCGGGGAGATGAATGCGGGGGATGCGCGTGCAAACGGCTGGCCTTGCGAAATGCGTGGAGCGAGGATTGGTGTGGAAGCATCGAAGTCGGGTTTTTGGGGAAGACCCATGTTGGGATCAGGGGAAATGTAACGCTGATTCGCTGTCCCTCGGCGAGTCGTTCGGCCCACAAGCCAGGAAATTTGAAGGCGTTCTGCATGTGCGAAATGGACGGTTGACTTGGAAGAAGTTGACCCAGAGAACCGAAGCTTCTCGATGCGACTTCTAGGTTGAACCCTGGGCCGAAATGAGAAAGATGAACGCCGGCTCGCAAACAAAGTACATCAGAATCCAACTTTACACAGGATGATCGCCAGTCAGGACGAGGTTTCATGCTAGCCGCAATGACTAAATATTAGGACTAGGTAGGTGATATCTATCTAATTTGCAACGCTATTAGGTTTATAACACGTTTGAAGACACAAAGCGAGGTGTCGGGTATGTGATCCATCCCTGTTAATATACCGTCGCGCCCCGTCTTTCCAAGTACGCCATTCTAAAAAAAAAAAAGGACTTCTCTCCGATAGTAAAAACCAAAACTCGGCCGTAATGCGTCAAACTTCATGAAGTTTTCTCACCCGGAACGTCCCCTGACCCCTATGCTTCTGCTGGCGGGACAGTTGACTGAGCCGGTTGCTCAACTGGAGACGTAGTTTGGCCCTGCGGTCGATGAGACCCGGAGGCCGACGCAGCGGCAGGCGCTGAAGATTCTCGTTGCCCTGGGGTCCGCGAAGATCTGGCGGCTCGGGTTGCAGGGACCGGTGCGGACGTGGGGGCGGGCGCGGGCTCGTAGTATCCGCCGTACATCGCCGTTTGTTGGGACACAGCGGGTGAGGCGCCGTCCCTGGCTTGTGGGGGTGCCTGTACTGGAGGATATGGGTAATGTCCTGGTTGTGCGCCTGGTGGGAAGGGCTGGGGCACTCCGTAATAGCCGTATGGGCCGACGGGATATTGGGGCCCAACGGGGACGGGTACATTGACGACGAGCACCTGTTTCTTCGCGTTCGAAAGGCGATTGGTATCGACACAGGCGCCGATGAACAAAAAGAAGTGGATGACGAGCAGAGCACAGTCGAAGCCGAGTAAGACTTGGCCATAAATTGCGGTCTGGCTGCTCAAAGAGATGCGTTCGGCCCGGGGATAATCGTACCAGTCACTCGGCACATAGTCTATGATGAAGAGGCTGACTATGACCACGGCGGAGAGAGCCATCAGCGTGATGATGAGGTGCGCGGCGACGAGCGCACCCGGATGCATACCCTGCCGGGATTTAGACCAAAGCGCCACAGCAAATTCGGCCACAACGATGATGATCGAGACGCCGGCCTATCACACATAGTTAGCCTCAGCTATCTGGGTCGGGGCGACGAGCAAAGATTCTAAGCATACGGCAGCAGCGGAGGACCCAAACCCCCAATCAGTCGGCGAGTCCTCGTGCCACGGGGCGTACGGGGCATTCAAGTAGCCGAGCGCGAGGCCGACGCCCACAATGGTCGCGGAGACAGGCAAGGACAGCAGGAGAAACCCCCATTTCGTCTTGCGCCACCCGGGGCGGTTTGGAGGTTCGTTTTGGACGGGGATCTGGGGCTGTTCCACCGGTAGAGGGCCAAAATGGACCCCGCGCGGTGGAGGGAGCGCGGATTGCCGGAGGAGGGTCTTTTCTTGATGGGACGGAGGGAGAGGTCGCGCCGGCAGAGGAGGCAAAGCCTTGCTATCTCGGGCCTGTTCTCGCGTCACTCCGTCATCCGCCTGGGTCGTCTCCGCGTCTCGATTGGAATTTTCCGCCCTCGGTTCCGCGGGCGAGATCTCGTCGTCGGCCATGCTGACTCTTGATCACGTGGATCTCCTTGGATGTGGGCGATGAGAAGTTTAAATCGGATACGGAATAGATGGGCGAGATATCGTGAGCCTTGGGGTTGATAGGCGCGGCGGTGGGATAAAAGATTGAAAAATAAAATAAAAAAGATCCGAAAAACGAGTGACGGCGGTGAGGTGGGTGAAGGAATGAAGAAATGGCCACAACGGCCGCTGATGGCGATGGTGTTGTTTTTAAAATTGGATTCTAGGCCTTTTCACGCGACCTATTTTTGTAAACTAGCGGGGCTTGGCACTCCGTGAGATGGGAGCGAAAGCGGGATGGCGTCTGCCAAGGTCCAAAAAATTACCCTATTGTTTTCTAATTCACGGGAATACTCACAAGACGAACATCGCGCTCGTGGCAAATTCGCCGGAGATAAGTGTTTAAAAGGGAAGGGAAACGGAGAGGAAGCTGATTTCCTTCTCGAAATGACCCTCTCGTGACCGCCGAGCAAATTTGAAGAGAGCGGCAGGCAAGGCAACGGTCCCACTCACAAGGCCCGCGCAGGAGCACAGAGTCCACACAGAAGCACAAGGTCGCAACCAACCAGGAAGATTCTGGGTCTTGTTGGATGATGGCGGTAAACCCAGAGGCAGAAATAAATAGCAGGAAACGAGCCCGAAGACTCACAAGTTGAATCACTCTCCGCACACATACCGGCAAGTAGGGGGGTGAACATGGTGAGAAAATGCTGCAATGGCTATTCCGATTACCGTTACTCGCGTTGTAATACGACCACCAACCCCATGATCCCGAGCATCACCGTCTTCAGCCATGGGTGTTCCGATAGCATAATCGTCACATATCCCACGAAAGGCATATATCCGATAACGCTCCTATGTCCGGTCGAGTTAGCATATTCGTTGCATGCAGCGCGGCGCGCGGTAAGAGAACATAGAGCGTGGGGTGTGTCTTACCCAACGATATCCTTCCTGTTCAGATAATCCTGCCCACGTGCGTAGAGTTCTGTATCGTCCGCCGCATTGTTGTCGCCCTTTGTAAGAAGCTTTGCCTCGGGACTAGGAAGGATTGTTAGTTTCTATCTTGACCGGGGCTCCACAGGGTGTTGTCGATGGGAGAGAGAGAGAAAAGAGTAGCTAACCCAACACCAAATTTCCTGACGATCCGGTGGACAATTGGAATATCCTTGCCCCTAACGTTGTACACGACGACCTCGCCGACATTGGTTTCGGAGATCAGGTTGCGGTTCCAGAGGAGGAGTAAGTCGCCGCGCTGGAACGCGGGTTCCATGCTACCGGAAAGAACGACGACGATCGGGGACGGCGAGTCTGTGATAACCGAGAGACCTTTCCACATCTACCGGAGAAAAATTAGCATCCCGAAAGCATTGGAAGAGCGGAATCAATTTGCGGCATGACACCAAGGGAAAGCGCGCGAGAAAGCACCCACCATGAAAGCTGTCGAGAGAATCAACCCAAAGTTCATGAGCTGCGCGGCAGCTTGCCGCGGATTTTGGAGGCTGGACAGCATCTTGTATGGCGGCGGGTCGTCGTTGCTATTGAATTAAGTCGATCGAGGAAGGGAAGCTGACCGCCGTCGCGGTGGTAGTGGCGTTGGTAAGGTATTGAGGCTCCCTAGACCTTCGAGATGGGTGCGAAGACCGAGGTAGCTGGAGATGCTTATGCTTTGCAACTGACCGGCCACGGTGTTGAATTGGCTGCTGGTGATTGGGGATAGAATTCGATGTGGGTCCAAGCTTGCAGGACCCACACCAGCCTTATCCCCTGGTGCCCCTGCATGACCTCGGGACCCTCGATGACTGTCACTTCAAGCCATGAAAAGCACCATTATGAATGCCGACGATTTTTTGAAGTGAACTCCCGGAGATAGTAACGTTGAATGTATAGCTGTAAGATATTCATTTGTCCCTCCAACTAAAAATTGCGCGCATGACATGCGAACTAATGAACCATTTGTGTACGTCTCAAGGCCTCTATTCCACCATCACGCTGGGGATGAGAAATTCTCTCGAGATTGCCGGTGTGCCCAGTTGGTGCCAGTATGAAGCATTTGCGTAACGTTTAATGGAAGGTAAAGGCGATTCTCGGATGGCACCGCACTCATACGGGCAGGCAACACTTATTCGGACGTTCCGGCAGAGAGACAGGTACAGACTTCGGGTAACCCAGAAATTCTCGGAAAACCGGGTCAGTTTCGGGTCAGCCTCGACGACTCGGTGTATCACCCCTCATCCACATTGAGTTAGGCACCGTATCTTGTCGGAAAGAACATCTTGGTAGCCCAATATGTCCCATCGAAAGTACGGTGAGGCGACCGCGGTGAAGGAAATCGAGCAATAATCTCGCGGGGGTTGTAATCAGGGGAAGACGATTCGCCCATTAGATTGACAAGATCGAGGAAAATAGTAGGAATCAATGAACTGGTACTAATGGCATACACGTGTAGGGAAGAGTGGTGGCATCGTGGTGGTGCGGTGGTCGATGGCCTCATGGTTTCGACAAGGGCTCCCATGTCTTGGCCCACATCGCCCGATCGGTGGGTCTGCGGGGAACAAGATCTCTGTTTCTCCCAACCGACGTGTCTAAATTGACTGTATCAATTTCTAGATTGACGCAGTGCATTGGCCGAACAAGGCAAGAGGCCTGCAGATCACAACCACGCCTAACCACTTTTGGCGCCAGGCGAAGTCAAAGTCCCCTCGCCTCGCTCAAGATACATAGACCCCAAACATACCTCCATGATTTTATCGTGATTGTTGCGATTTTAGACATTCCAGCGACAAGAATTGTATTATAATCACGATGCTATGTGTCGCGTAGTTTATTTTTTAGTTTTGTTGTAGTTGGTTTGCGTTGTGTTTTGGATGTGCACGATTATGGGAGTTGCGTGGCCAATGTACCCATGTACTCCATCAATCTAGAAATCGATACAGTCAATTTAGACGGGTCGCTCCCAACGTCTGCCAGCTTCTCAGGGCTTCCCAGCGTCAACGGAGTCTTATCGCCTACGAACGAGTGGTCATCGAATATCGGGAGATGGCAATTGGACGACCTGTGCCAGGCACACCCAATGCCGGCCCAACAACTGCCCCTTGGGATTGAATCGGGGCTGTGCCTGTTGCAATCGTGGTCGTCTCTCTTGGTGATGCCCGAGTGCCCACCCTCATGAATCCCCCTCGCACTGCTTTCGTCAGGCCTGTTCACGTGCCCCGCTTTGGGGGCAAACCGCTGCGGCGAAGCGCCAACGGCAACAGCTTGTACAACTTCAATTCGTTGCATTGGCGACCATGTTGACCAATCCCCCTTTCGAGACGTGGAGCCCAAAGCCCTACCGGTTATGCGCCCGCAGGGCCCGCAAACTGAATTCGCCAGAATCCTGGGGGCCTGGGGGGCAGGGCCCCATGGGGTCGAGTTTCCGAGCAGAGCCCAATGTTCAAGCTCAAGATGGCGGAGAAGCCATTGCCCAGGAACGCGGTGAGCATTCGGCATGGGGCATCCAGCTTTCTTCGTTCTCGAAGCTGCCAGCAAAGCGTAGAAACGGGGCAATGCCCCATATGGGTTCCGGGATTGGGCCCTCACCCTCAGTCACAGTCGTGTGAATGGCTCAGCAAACGAGGCGTTGACGCCAACAGATGCCAACAGTCGTAATCGATGAAGCGGTATCAATCTGGCCACTGAGAGAAAATATGATTACAGGCCAATGGCACGAATGGTCAAGAGTCGAAGCGTGATGAAATAGGCGGTTTCCCGGTTATGTCTTGTCGATGTCTGTAGGGCGGTCGTACTAGGCATTCACATCCTTGTGCTCTCCTCCACCACTCAGAGCGAGGTATCTGAGAGGTGGCAGAATAAATAGAATCGACCTCCCCCCACTCCTTATCCACTTCCTTTCTTTTTTCCCCCTCCCCCATCACACAAACCAAGGGTCGCAAAGCTGTTGCTGGTGTTATCTCATGAGGTTTCCCTTGGGATAGCACCGCCCGGACCCAGTCAATCTTTTATTTTGTGCACCGCTCTCATTCTTTTTTTTCCTCTATCCTTTCGTTCTTTTCGTCGCTCTCTTGATCAACACTGAGGAATACAACGGCGACGGTATTCCCTACGATTCCGCCGCCTCTTTCCTCTCTATCCCGCTCTCTCTCTCTCGGCACCAATCGATACAACAAACCTCACTACGACTCTCAGCTCACGACAACCACACAAAAACCGCAGACCCCGCCCACTCGACATCATGTTCAAACGCTCGTTCCGAAGCCGCAACGTCAGCACCTCCCAGCGGGAGGTTGCCTCGACCGCGATGGATTCGCAACACCGGGTGGACAAGTCTGCGAGGCTGACCAGGAAAGGTGCCACGCGGGATGCCCAGAAAGTAACGAAATTGCAACGGTCGCTCCGCGGCGAGGAGCCCTCGCGCACGTCTACGGAGCAGCCGAGGCCCAGAACCACCGACAAGTCCCTCGCCCCCTCGCCCATCGTCACCTTGGTGGTGGGCCGGGAGGCGCGGCTGTTTGCAGCGCACGAGGACGTTTTGTGCCAGGCCCCTTTTTTCGAGAAGGTCCTGCGCAGTACCTACGTCGATGCGCAGAACAAGAGGATCTCGCTCCCTGACGAGGAGCCGGAGGTCTTTAGCGCGATTCTCGAGTATCTCTACAAAGGCGACTACTACCCGCGGCTGCTGCACAACAAGCAGCGCAACTCGTGGGAACTCGAGGACTCGCTCCCCCGTCGGGTTACCCCCCAAACCACCCCGACGATTCACGATTCCCCAAAATTCGGAGGCGGTCGCGCAGGAGGACAACAACCCACCACCTCCCAGACCCCTTCGGCTGTCGAAGCCACCGTGTATCTCTCGAGCGTCAACCAGCACCTGCTCCGCGACACCGTCGTCTACTGCGCCGCGGAGCGCTACGGGCTGGAGGAACTCAAGAGGCTGGCGCTGCGGAAGCAAGGACTACAGTCCGGCATTGATGTCGGTACCATCCTCCGCAGTGCCCAATACTGCTACGCCAACACCCCCGACTCCGACAGCCGCCTGCGCGCCCATTACCTGGCGCTCATCATCCGGTGCCGCAAGACCTTCAAGCGCAGCGGCACCATGCAGGCCGAGATGGAGAAGTGCGGCACCGACGCGTGCGGCGAGGGCAGCGGCAAGCTTTTCTTCGACCTGTTCGTCGCCATGTGCAACCACCTCGACGACGTCATTGATGCGACCAACGCTCGTACCCCAAAGACGATCTAAGAGGCTGGGCAACGCAATGGCGAAGTATTGAACAAGGTTTCCAGGTCGGATGTGTTTTGTTTTCTTAACACCTCTCTTTTCCAGGCGCAATAGGGGATTTTTTACCAAGCAAGGAGGAGGATGAGCTCACTGGGTTTTATTAAGAGGTTGTGTCTTTCCCGTTTCCCGGCATTCTCGACATTGTCAACAATCACGGCGTTTTTGGTCCCTTACTCTCGTCCGAAGCTCCCTTGCATCTTGCATCAGATTGGAACACCATTTGGGAGATCTTTCACTCACACCGAAATTTCTTCACTTCTCACGAGGTTGGCCGACCAGTTTTGGCTTCCAAGATCTGACGGAGCGGGAGGGGCTTAATGCCGATACACGATGCGAGGATGTGCGGGATTAGACACTGCGCAGCTTGCTGCCCCTCTGGTATCTCAGTTCTTTCTTGTTGTTTGGTTTTTTTTTCCCCTGTTATCTTGCGATCTGGCGACTCTGGGCTAGTTGGGACTTTTACTTAACCCTGGCGTTTTGTGTGCTTTTTTAGACAAGGAGCATCAGATTGTTTGTTTGTAGGCATAGTTCGCAAGTCGAACAGAGATTGCCGAGACGGAACACTAGGCGAAAGGAAGGTCACGGCTGAGGAGGATATAGGCTTGCCGCCAAACTCGACGTCCCAACAACTGACAAGCAACAACGCGTCGTTTTAACCCCAACCCACTTCAACATCCTCCCCCCCCTTCCCCTTTATGGAACAACCATGGATTGTGTTTTTCTTTTTTTGGTTGACTTGCTCTGTCTGCGTTTTTTTCAAGCTGGCTTCTTCGGGATAGGAATCGGTGACGACATCTCAGCTTTTCTGCTCTTCCCTGGCGTTCGGAAACATACAAGGCTGGAGTCGGAACCACACACCACTCAACAACACAGACTGATCAAGACGGGCAGTGAGTGGGGCGCCGGGAGGAAGCGGTTTAATCCGCTTTACTACCTACCACTCGCCGCTTTCCTCGCCACGCGTCTCTCACTGCCCACAACACTTACTCGACCTGCGCTTGGCCGCAACACTTCCTTTTGTGGAACCCAAACGAAAAAAAAAGAAGAAAAAAAAGAACATAACAATCCGGCTGATCATGGTTGGAAGGGAGGAAGAAAACGAAACCCCAACGAACAAAAAAAATCAACAACACCTTGGGTTATCTACCTGCATGGATTGACTGGACCGATACGCCGCGTGGAGCATATGGCGGTCACTCGTTTGTAACGACTGATGATGACGACTTTGAGACCCTTTTCTTGACGAAAAACGAAAAACATCAAATTCGGGCATCGGTAATCGGCCGGGCTCTAGTAGTCCGGCCGATTTCCCGCAACGGCTCTACGCCGCCCGCTTGAGGGGCTAGGTAATGGGTGAAGACTATAAGAAAATAAAAGAAAATCTTCGGCCGCCTCAAAACACATCGTCCCTTCTTGTCTTCCCTTTCTCGTGATAACTTGAATACCTCCCGTATCATATGTAGAGCACTTCGCAGAGCTTACACACAAAATGCCATTCCACACCTCAAGAAGCCCACTTAACTTCCAACCCCTTAAACTCAACCACCAACTCCTTCTCCCCGCCCTCACTCACATTCTTTTCCGGCCGTGCCGCCATCGCCGACACCTCCACCTCCCACTCCTCCAGCTGCTCCTCCCCAAACACCCAACAAATCTCCCGCAGCGGAACCTTCGTCTCTTCACCCTCACACCCACCAACCCGGACAATACGATACACCCACACACCAGTCCCGTTCCCGTCCTTGTCCTTCTCAATCTGGATAGTAGTCCATCCCGTTTCCTTACCCTTCCCCGTGGAGGACACGGAGTCGGCGGAAGAAGAACCCGGAACAAGATCAGCAACCGACCAGTCGGCCCAGCGATCGCAGGAGACGGTCGATACGCGCGGGTAGTTATTGTAGAACTCGATGCCGGATTTGATCCATTTGGGCGGCGGGGCGGAAGGGTTGTTGTCGCTGCGACGGCGGAGGCTGAGGAGGATGCCGCCTTGGTCGTATTGTTCTAGGGGCGTGAAGTTGAGGGAGATGCGGGCGGAGAGGAAGGAGGTCAGGGGGCCGGTGTGGCGGAGGGGTTGAGGGGTTGAAGGCGGGAGGGCTGTGGGAGCTGTGGAGGCGGGGTTGGGTTAGTTTAGGTTATTTATGGTTTTGTGGTCTCGTCTTGGGTTGTTGGTGTTGGGAAAGTGAAGGCTGGGACTGAGGGGGTTGAGATTGGGGTCAGTCACCATTGAATACATCCGTCGAAGGCGGCTTGCGCCAGATGTCAGTACCGGGCTGAGCGACAATGGTGAATGTCTCCGTGGGCGCCATGGTGTTTGTGGTTTCTATGGTGTGGTTTTTGTTCCTCTGACGTTCCAGAGTGGGATATTCCAGGACACAAACCTCGGCGTGAAGAGAAGATAGCGGCCCCTTCTTATACTTGGCATTACATACTTGGCGTTGCTACGTTCATGAAGAAACGTGATTTAACACGATGCGAGCCGTCTCAATGCTTCGCAGGTCTTCCACTTACGGCAACTCCGCCGCCCATAAGAGCGAGCGAGCGGAGTCCAGCCCAGCCTTAGAAACCACCATTGTGAACGGGCCGAAAGTCCGTGGCTTTGCCGTGTATCTACCGGCAGCTTCCGGCCCAAACTAGGTTGATTAATTGAGGATAATTACGCCAAGTTACGCAGAAAATTGTTTAGTCGTCGTGTCCAAGCCAAAGGTGGTGGGGGGCTCGAGTGGAAGCGGTGCGGGGCTCAAGCTTGGGATGCAGAAAAGTTGAGCCTGAAACGCGAGTTGAACGTCAGCCTTTTTGTGCTCGCCTGCTGACTCATCGTTTGATCTGGCCCGTGCACGTAAGGTTTTCTCATGGTTCCGACGCACCCCGCTTGGCCAACTGCCATTTCTTCAAATTTGACACCCCACCATTCGCAAACTCCTCCATCGCCAGTATCCCCCAACCCTTGGCTCGCACTCACCAATCGCATAACACCCCTTTCTACATCGAGATATTATTTCATGAGAGACGGTCATAGACCGCGACTCACGAATTAATCTCACGATAATTGCTACAGGGTGTACCAGAGCGGCGACTGACTCTTGAAGGTGGGGGGCGTCGATCTATGTTGTCTGCCATTGTCCTCATTCACAACAGTAAGTTACTGCTCAGTACGCCCACCAACCAAGTTTGGTTACATGAAATATATCTAATGCTTAAGTAGAAAAATCCGAAACCTAACAACACGTCGCATCATCACGTCACCCAAAATGTCGTCGGTGCCCATCATTAGGGCCGGCGGTGGCCCCGGCAAGAAGAAAGCTAAAAAGCCGAATGCCGTTCGCCGCATCATGGATCAGGAGCAGCGCGTCCGAGAGAAGTCCGTTGCGCCGTCTCCTTCTTCAACAGCGCTGGACACAGCAAAGTCCGCCCGTTCAGTCTGCAAGAATCCAGACTGCACGGATTCGGACGTCCGCGATGGGATGTGTCAAAGTTGCGGTCGAGTCTTGTACGAAAGCAACATCGTCGCCGAAGTCACCTTCGGCGAGAGCGCCAATGGAGCGGCTGTCGTCCACGGTAGCTACCTCGCGGCAGATCAGGGGGGAATTCGACCTGCGGCCGGTGGACTTGCGTTTCGTCGTGTCGCCGGCGCCGGCGCTAGCGAAGCCCGTGAGCGGAGCTTGAGAGAGGCCAAGCAGACCATCGCTCAGTTCGGTCACCAACTGCAGATTGCGCCGCATGTGTCTGAGCAGGGATTCCAGGTGTACAAGCAGGCATCAAGCAGCAACTTTATCCAGGGCCGCAAAAAGAACACGGTCGCCGCCGTCTGTCTCTATGCTGTCTGCCGGAAAGAAGACAACAATAGGGTCATGTTGATCGACCTGGCCGACATCATCAAGACAGACGTATTCCTTCTGGGCCGAAGCTATAAGGATCTTCTCAATACCCTTGAGCAATTGAAAGACGGCACCAAGCCCATCATCATCGAGGATCTCATCTTCCGCTTCGCCAGCAAGCTCGAATTCCTGCACGATACCAATAAGGTCGCCCTGTCTGCCATTCGGATCGCCCAGCGCATGCGGCATGACAACATCACCCATGGCCGCCGCCCCGCCGGTATCTGCGGAGCGGCTCTCATTATGGCCGCTCGAGCACACAACTACCGTCGCACCGTGAGGGAAGTAGTTTACATCGCCAAGGTTACAATGGCGACTCTCCAGGAGCGGATGGAGGAATTTGCCAATGTGCCCTCTGCCCAAATGACAATTCACGATTTCCACGAGTCTAAGGCACTCCCGGAAGCTTCTCACGATCCCCCTTTTGTTTACAAACAGTCAAAGGAGTGGCAGGAGAAACACGCGAAGAAGCCCAAGAAAAGAAAGGCGACCAGTGCTGGCAGTGGAAACAAGAAGAGACAAAAGACAGCACAATCCGCGTCGGAAGATACTTCGGTTCCCATTGATCCGGCGCTGCAAGCTGCAACTCCCTCCTCAAGTGACGCCGTCGCCTCTTCCACCTCCCTGCCGAAATCGGGACAAAACGCGCCCCTAACCGGTGTCGACGGAGACGGTTTTGCTATCCCATTCCGCAAACCGACCGAGGCCGATCTTGTCATTGCGAATAACGCGACTGCCGATGTTGATGGCCAGCTGAATAATCTCGTAGATGAATTTGGTGATGTGGAGGCCCAGTCGCCGAGTGAAGTGGAAGCGAGCAGCGAGATGGCCATGGCTGCGGCCCAGGGTATTCAGATTCCCGGCATGGAGAACATGAAGATCAAACCACGAGATGCCGCCGCGGCTACCACGCAGGATGGTGAGGGTAACACGGACGGAGCCGACGACAGTCAGGAAAATGACCAGGAACAAAAAAAGAAGGAAAAGCCTAGGCTACGAATCGACGAGGATTGGGAGATGGACGAGAACAACCTCGAGAAAGAGATGGAGGGACATTTAAACAATCCCGTCTTGATTGGTGCCTCTGCCGTTATCACCCAAGGGATTGAGCAGCAACGCGGAGAGGAAGCCACCCCGAATGCAGACACCCCAGCGGCCGGGGACAACACCCAGTCCACACTCACGGGTGCTGCCGCCTGGCGCACGCCCGCATCCAAGGTGTCCGACGACCCCATTGTCCACGAAGACGAGTTCAAGGACGACCCGGAGGTCATGCACTGCCGGCTCTCAGAGAGAGACGTGCAGTTCAAAGAAATGATCTGGGCCAACCACAATAAGGACTACATGCGCAAGGTCCAAGAAAAAATCTTCCAGACCAAAATGTCTAGCAACAACCCGCCCAAGCAAAAGCGCAGCCGCGCCAAGAAGCCTCGCATCGGCGAAGGCCAGACCACGCCCGCCGGGTCCGCCATCGAGGCCGCGCAGAACATGCTGCGCACCCGCGCCATCAGCACCAAGCTCGACTATTCCCGCATGGACCGCCTGTTTGAGTACTCCAACAAGGCCGGGCCCGGAAGTACGTACGGCGGCGCCAGCTCGATTGGAAGCCGCAGTGCGCTGCCCAGTAGCGCTGGGAGCGACAGCGGCAGTTCGGACGGTGATGACGATGACGAGATGGAGGGCTCCGGCGCGGACGGCGCTTCGACCGCCGCGACGGCCGCCACTACCGCGACCGGTTCTGCTGCGGGTCTTAGTGCGCAAGAGAGAGTTGCCAAGGCGCTTGCCCCTCCCGAGGGAGAGGGCGATGAGGATGAGGCTGACGAGATGGAGCATGATGGTGGGTTCAATGACGCGAGCGGGTTCCAAGAGGATACCTATGGCGAGGAGGAATTTGATCCGTTTGGCGATGGGAATGGTGGTGACGAGGAGGATGAGGAGTGAGGAGGTACCACCCGTCAATCCGGTTTGTGAGTCGGCCGCCGGTCCGTCATCGAATGAATGGTTGGGACCGTGTTTGTATTTTTTCTACAGGATTCTGGGTGCGGACTAGGTCGGCGTTTTGCTTAAGATACCCGGCATGTAAAGTATACTGTACTAGATAGATCGGGGCAACCAGGATGGGCGTAGCCTGTCACAAATGATTATGTACAATTACTTTCTGGTCACCCCCGATACCCTTTATATGTACCTCCCCAGACACCACAGCACTGAGTGTTCCGTGAGGCTGCAGATGGAAAAATACGTTGCCCTCAAAGGAAATGTGGACTAAGAAACAGAATTTAGACTAGATCGGAGCCGCGAAGGCGATAAAATATGATCCAAACTCCGAGACTCCAATAGCAAAACCCCAACTTTGTTACTTGACTCGAGCTTGGTAGGGACTTCTCGACCCAGCCCACCTCCGCTATATGTCCGTTCCCGCGCCCTCTACAGAGGAATGGATCTCTGACAAGGAAAGAAAAGGAACTTAAGACCGCCCATTCACCGTATAGGATTTGGAAGCCCAGCAGACCGTACTCCGTCGATATCAAATCGAATCCAACTGAACAGCTTGCCGACTAACGTTCATTTTACCATCATCAGAACGGTTCGGTTCACTCTCGCGGGTCAAGAAGCTTCGCGGCCCCCGGTGTCGGTAACGCAGCAGTCTACTTTCCTTTTAGTACCTCTCTATACGACGGATTGTTTAAGGAAAAACAACCTACCGGATCATTCAATACCCCACTGGGGCCCTCCGCAACAGCAGCCGCCACAATCGGCGGCGGCGCCCCTTCTGCCTGGCCATTCCCAGCACCGGCAACAACCGCGGCACCATTAGCATTCGCCACGGATGCGCCCGCTTCGTTGGTAGCGGCGCCCTGGAGGGCGTTGACGATGCTGGCTACGCCGTTCCTGCCTGCTGCCCCTTCCCCTTCTCCTTCGAAGGAGATCGCACCATCACCGACCACCAGGGCAGGCGAGTAAGCGCCGAGGTTGATGTTGAGGGGGAGGGCGGAGGCGGTCAGGGAGAGGAGAGTGAAGGTGAAGAGTGTTGTAGGATGCATCTTGGCGGTATAGTGGGCGAGTGTTGTGTGTTGTGTATTACGGATTGTGGGTTTCGTTGTTGTGGTGATTAATTAATCGCTATCAAAAAGGGGGTAACCAGACCCAAAGAACAAAAAGAGAGGAGAACCTGCTCTGGGGCGAACCTATCTCGTGATTAAATGAAGGGATATTGGGCGAAGGTCATGGAGAGAATATGGATCAAGTCAAAGTAGAAGAGGATATGAGCGAAGGATTGGACGACCGATGGACTATGTTGATATCCTTGAGCCAAGCATTGTTCGGGTTGTGGACCCCATGCTAGACGCCAAGGTCAAGAAGGGGCTCTCTCAGACGCCCCTATTGATGCAGCATTTCTTACTAGTAACCCTGGAGCCATCCGAGCAACACTCGCGAAATGTCACCACGGACGAAGGAAGACACAGCACCCTACGAACGCCCAGGTGTTTGGGCTACGGTTTTACCGCTGCTCACGCTAGCCTTGGTCAAGAACCAGCTTCCCCAAGCTCACCAACCCCGGTAGGCTATAGTTGACATTATCGGGCCAGGAAAACGGACGCAAAGAAGTATCTTGGCCAAACCGAGGGGTAGAAAAGCTGAGACAACGCCGAGCAGCAAGAGTTACTTAGCAAGTGCGCGACAAGGGCGATATCGTGGGTCTGGTGCGAGAGCAGCGCGCCGAGCCGCCAAGGAGAACGGCAAGGAGGGACAACCGGATTTATAGACGTTTTGTTGTTAAGTTCTCGTCGATCGGGTGTCTCGGCACCATGAGCTAGACAGTCCACGGTGCATTGTGGGGGTTGCTCGAGCGGCTCAGTGTGAGCATCCATGGGGGTGCGACGGTTTTTGATTCAAACATTTGGCAAAATGGGTGGGCCGCAGTCTGTGCTTTGTCGGTTGTGGCTTCCATTTTGTCTTCCCCCACGAAGAAGGTTGCGCCTGCCGTTTCGGGAGAAGATGTCGGCCTCACCTGCCCCTGGTCGAGGTTACCTGGATTCAGCTGTGTTTCAGGTTCTCGCCGAGGGGGTTGTGCGGGGTTTCCTATCAGGTGTCTCACCTTCAACTCAGAATAGCAACGCCATGTCCTCGATATTGAACACGAGTATCGGTTTCCATGCGCGTGGTGAGTGTGGAATGCGCGATGAGCCTGGATGTGTTCGGAAGTATAGTCCGGGACCCACTTGAGACCGGGCCCGCAAACCTCCCTCATAGATGTCCGTGTGCACCTCTCCGCGGCGGTTGTGACCCCCGAAAAGCACCGAACTTCGGGTATATTATCTCGAATGGGTCATGTTCAAGTTCCGGGCTTCTATAAATTGTCGTTCAACCTTCGGCCTGAGTTGGCCCGTTTACTTCCGCTTTACCTTCTCCATTGTCTCGAAGCGCTTGGGATCCTTCTCGTCCACCCCAGACCCCGGCTCCCAGTTTGTGATTTTACACAGCTATCAGGTAAGTTAATTAGCGAGAGACAACAGACAGCCAACGTGACAGACTGTAACCCAGAAAGTTCCTCTGCCTTGCAGAGGGTTGAAGAAAACTGGGGAATGTCCGCGGGCCAACCAAAACGCCGGATTGGAGCCCGATGTCTCTCTTTGGGGAAACCGGATATCGCGGGCCATCCTCGGGGTGGGGCAGCAATCACTTTCCGTGGGAGGGAGGTTCGAGGAAATTGGGACCTTAGGCTCCCTGAGAGGAGACAGAGAAGGAACGTACGGGTTTTTGTGTTGTTTGCCATCTCCTTGAGTGTTGGAGTATTATTTTATAATCTGGTAAACCCCCTATTATCGAGCTATAAGCTCGAGGTTCAACAGCTTGCTTTCACTCCCACGCTCATCTTATCGGAGTTTTTGTTGTCTTGGCTCGGAGTTGTGGGGTGTCCTGTTGCGGTTCGGCGGACATGCTTCGGAGTCCGGCCGGCTCTACTTTGTAAGCAAGGTCTGCCCCCCTGCCTTCCTTATCGGGACCTCACGATCCCCTCTTATGCAGATCATCCCGACCTGTTCGGTGATTTGCTCTTTCTCAGCTATCACTTTTCTTGAGGAGTGATTGAAGCTCGATTACCCGGACCCAGCTCTTTCAGGTTTTGATTTCGGGCGTTACTCCGTTAAAACCGGATTGGTAAATTCGACGTCGTGAGCTGCAATTTTCACGATTCATTATATCCGCATTCTTAAATTATTTTCTATCACGAAAACCTCTGTACCAGCGACGATATCAACAACCGCCACAATGCCGTATCTCCCGGAGCCCACCGCAAATACACCAAAACCCACAGCCGCCCCATTCCCCCCAGCTTCCATCCCCAACTCCCACCTACCAACAAACTTCCCAGCAGACCTCACCTCCCCAACCGCCCTCCGAGTCCCCGCCACCTGGCGCTGTGGCACCTGCACCTCTGTCCACAGCATCGTCGGCCTCCTCCTCCCCCCTTCGGCTTCCTCAACTCCCTCAACTCCCTCTCCCCCTTCACCTTCACTCTCACCCTCACCGTCATTAGAACCCGAATCTCCGTGCACTTGCGCCTGCCCCGCGCTACAGGCCGTGTACGACCAGTTCGGCGAACTATATCTCTTCTGGCGCGACGATCCGGCCATCTCAGATTTGCGTCTACCACAGATGGCGGCGGAGGCGAGGTGGCGGGTGTGGACGGCGGGAGGGGATGAGTGGTGTGGGCTCGAAGGGTTGGATAAGGGGCCGGTGGATGTGAGGCCGAGGACGGGCAGATCGTGAGTTCTCTGCCCCCATTCCAAGAGTGTTCAGTATTATTCTTAAATGTGGCTGGGTTGAAACACACTGACCTCTCGTTCTAGCGACTCTAGTGCATCAAGTGAGCCATCGGAGAACCCCATGCGCCCCTTGTTCTCGGCATATTTGTAGGAGAATGCGGTTTGTATAAGGCTATCAGGTTGTGGGCATAATCCTGGACACGTTGGCGGGGGCCCGGCGTAAGGCCGGGGGCCCAAGCCCATAAACTTGTCCCACAATGCTATCTAGGTACCTTGGGCTTATCATATATTCGAATGGAGACTTCTAAACGGTTTTGAAGTGTTTTTGTTACCAAAGTCACCTACGGCACACCGGTTGGCTTGAGTATCGAATAACCGATCTTTTGACCCATTAACATTTGATCCACTCCGTGATTTAAACCGAAAAGCCCACAGGATGTCAACGATAAGCTACCTAGCGGGGGTAAGGGAGACGCGAAGTACTGTCCCTCTACCGACTAGACGCTGGTGTCAATTTAGACCTACACCATCCTAACGACGACCTTGTCCGCCCCCGTGATATGTGTTTTGACTACCCCGACAATCAGTTGTCCCCGCAAGGGCGGGCTGGCTCGCGGGGATACCGGACCGTAGCGACAATGCTAAACGTAACAGTGATGCTCTTCGCAGGGGCTCAAGGTCCTGTTATAACAACGGGAGGTGTGCTTTCAATACGATCTGGAGGACACTGTTTTAACAATGCTCGATTGATTGAGTTGAACATTGCTCCTTCAAGGCCCCCGACCTTCATCTCCACAGGTGCAACTTAGTTGCTAGCTAGGCTCGGGGCACATGCCGTTCCCGTTCCAACTGAGCGATATACCGCTCCATCTCGGCAAAACGCCGCTGGTTCTTGACACGCTCCTCCTCGCGCCCTTCCTCGCGCCCTTTCTCATGGCCCATTTTGAATCCCTCCTTGAGTCCCTCCCTATGTCTCACCTTGAGCTCCTCGTAGGGGTTTTCGTCCATGTCGCCATCCTCCATTGTAAATACATCAGGGCGGTGCATAGAGCGAGCGTCACGGAAGATGAACCTCAGTCGCTCAAATGTTAGAACGAATAGAGGGGTCCTGTCGAGAAGTTAGAACTGTTGGCTGATTTGACATCAAGGAGGGAACAAACCTTGTGATCCCGGCAGCTACCTCAGTGGCCGAAGGGCGGCAAAAGCCGACCGGTAAATCAGGGACCAGACCGACAAAGTCAGAGAGATAGAGGGCGACTTGGCCGGCGGGTTGCTGATCGACATCATCGTCGTGAAACAGGGCCCAAGAGCCTGTGAGATTGCCTGTGACCAGGAGATTGACCCATGCCTTCTTCTCGTCGGGATATTCAATATCAATCATCAGAGCCGCTTGGGTCTTGCCGTCCGACAAACGAAGATTTTTACGGGACTTCCATTCCACATGTCGACGGGTCTCGGCCTACGAGACCTCACCAATTAGGGATGGTAGTAGCGATTTCGCCTGACCAAATGAAAAGTCTGGCTCTGAATAGATCTTTTCCTCGTCCGAGATAGTCGCTGTACCGAAGCCTCGGATCGACTTCAAAAAGTGTCGAATACTTATATTACGTTCTGTAGCGATCTGATTGCGAATCTGGTCCCAGATGTGACAGTTAAGACGGTATTGAATCCCGGAATGTAACCTAGATTCGGGCATGATGTCGAGATAAACCGTCTCGGATTCGTAGTCGTACTCGAAGCGGCTGATTTTCGGATGGTCGCGATCTAGCAGCGCGGCATTGAGACTGTTGAAAAACTTATCTACCTCGCCGGCTTTGCTTGCCTGCCAGTGGAACCTGACAAGAAGCTCACCGCCGTGATTGAAATGGCCGGCGGCCCAGAGATCTTGACGGGTTTTGACGATGTATTCGATGATTTCCTTGACAGTGGAAAAATTTTCCACCAGCTGCAAGTGTGAGGTTAGCACGCCGCAAAAGAGAGGGTCAAGCGGGAGAGGCCGGGGCGGAGGAAATACCGGTTCAATGCGGTGCTCGTCATTAGGCAGAGTAACCGGCTCCGGAAGCGCCGGCGCCGGCGGCGAATCTCGCGAAGCCATTGTGAATGCAGACGACATCACAATGTTTGTGGCGGGGAAAACTCCGAGATGGGTGGGCGAGGGGAAGAAATTCGGGTTCACGCGTTTGACGCGCCAATTTATACGTCATGGGTGGGTCCAAGCTTGCCTGGGTGCACAGGATGGTTGTTCACACTTCTAGCAAATGCGTGAGCACAAGCTCGATAAATAAAGCCAGAGACTCAGTGAGATAGCAAAACATATTTTTGTCATGTTATTAACAGCTATCTCCGAGGCAAAAGTTCAAAAGAATAATAACCTTAGAGCACAATTTTCTCACACCACTTCTCCCCACCACCGAGTTCAAGGCCCTATTCCTGAAGCTCGAGTCATATTCTCCAGCAAAGTTCAAAACGCTTATGTGCCCATCACATCGAAGCTGCCGTTGCCCGGTGTTATATGTAGGGCAGATTACTGAGTAGCCTTCTTCAAGAAAGTTGTTCGCCGAAACATACCTTGACGAGACGCTACAGCGTAAGGTGTAAATAGCGACAAGTCCTTTCTCGTACACAAACTTTAGGATCCCATACTTTCCAGGTCGTTGAACCTCGTGGTGGCGGCCAGCTTCATAATATCACTAAAATGTACAGAGCTGCGCCAGATAGGAAACCCTACGAAGAACGCCACCACCGCTCAACCTTCGAGACCGTTTCCAATTCCCTAAAAATACTTCTCATCCATCGCTACCGTGACGGCTCACCTCGTGCTTGAGTCCTAGATTCAGGATGGGACCGATTTTCCCTGAGGGGGTTCCTCAACCGTGACGGGCGACTAGGAGGACTGGGCTCCGTTGGTTGTGCTAAGTTAACGGAATTTGTTTGCAGTACTTTTGCCATACACCGGGGAAAGTGAGGTACCTAATAACAGTGCAGAAAATATATCACAAGAGACTTCTTGTTCTGCTCAGAGATCTGTAGGCAATAAGTCCTGAGGAGCGTCTTTACTTTGTCAGCCGTGGCACGTTTTGGAGTCACCGTTCATGATCCGCCTCGCCGTTATACTTTGCTTGCACATATTGATATACAAAGTAAATTATTCGAAAGTCCGAGTAACTATGCTACCAAAAAATGGCTATAACCCAACCAAAAACACCTAGCCAAGGCCAAAATGGTATCCAAAAGTCCACCTTCTTAACGCCCTTGCGATGCAAACCAAGCAATGATGGGGACCTTCCAACGGCCAAAAAAAAAAAAGAAAGGCCAAGAATCCGCCAAATCTAATACCACCCCAACAATCCTTCAGCCAACACGTCGACCTCAATCGGTGACCGGGCTATTATCATCCGCAGCATCATCCGGAGTATCAGTAGTGGTCGCCGCACCATCGTCGGGCACACCGTCCAACCACTGCGGCGGCAGCAACCAACCGAGATCGCTAGCCACGACCAGGCCCTGAAACCATATATTCGCCATCTTCACATATCCGCCGTCGTTCGGATGCGTCCCATCCACCAGATCAGCCGTCCCCGGCCCAGCCTCACTGTGCATATCCACCAGCACGATCCGGCGCCCCTGGCGGAAACGCAGCTTCGTGGCCAACGCCTGCAGCTGGGTGTTGATTATACCCACGTTAGCCTCGGTCGAGGCATTCCGGTTGACCAGCAAGGTGCTCAGCACGACGACGGCGCGCGGCGAGATGCGCCACAGGTCGTCCAGCATGGCCTCCATGCGGTCCCCGGCCGCCGACACGTGGTAGTGCTGCGCGGCATCGTTGGTGCCGGCGTTGATGAGGAACACGTTGGGGTGCCACTGCGGGGTGGACGCGGCTAGGAGGGCCTGCTCGTGCACCTGCTCGATGCGGTACCCGGGCCACCCTTCCACGTCGTTGTCGACCATGGTGCCGACCTGCTCCGAGCCGACCATGTTGACGGGGTTGCCCGGGCCAGAGACGATTTGGGAGCGTAGCGAGGCGCGGTAGCCGTTGCCGTCTGTGGAGGCGGTACCGTAGGTGATAGAGGCGCCTAGGGGCATGATACGGAGGGGTACGCCATGGCCCAGTGGGGTGGTGCTACGCAGGCCGAGCGCGGTTGGGCTAGCGGTGCTGCTGGTGGAGGCGATGCCGTGTAGGGCTAGTGGGGAGGTGAGGGCTGATGAGAAGAGTTAGCGAGGGTCCATATTGTTGTGGATGATGATGAGAATCGAGATGATGCTATGAGGGAGCAAAGGGAGGGACTGGAAGGGAAGGGTATGAACAAACCTGCTACCAGCGCGTTAAGTGATAGGGCAACCATGATGGCGGTGACGATGGCCGCAGTGACGAGGGTGTATTATAAGACGGCGCGGCAGTCCACGTATGGGACGACAGCGGCGCTGCTAACGAGATGCCGATAGGGCTGACGGAAGGCGAGAAGGAGGGGAGATAATATGAGATCGTGTTTGGCGTGATTGCCGACCGAGATGAGATGGAAGTAAGCTCACAGCTCACATAGACACATGTATATAACACAAGATATACAGATGCGCCCTGGCCTCCGCTTCTTGTAACCTCTCAAGTCTGGGGCAGACGCGGGCTTATATGAAACAATCCCGGTGATGAGCTTCGGGAGGAAGCGGCGGCGATAATGTCTCGTGTGCACGCGGCCCCCAGTGTCGTCCTTCTGTCTTTCCCCTTTTGGTCGTTGGCCGCACGCACAACCGCGTGGTGTTCGTTGAGTCCGAACCCACTTCCGCACTGCACTCTCACTTCTACTCCCCCTTTCCCCCGGGATTTTTTGGGGGGGGGGGGCCACGAGCGCAAGTCGGCCGACTTCCGAACAATGGAGAAGGGGAGGGGAGAAATGAGAAGAAGGGGGGGGGAGGGCGGTTGGCGGGCAATCCCCTCACTCGGCACTCGGCCGTTTCCAAGTTTTCTGTTGTCGTTTCTTTATTGTAGATGCGGTCCTTCCTCTTCCTCCGCGTTAAAAGCGTAAGATGGCGGTGGGTTCAGGGACGCGTTGCCCCTTTGTTGTTTGTGTTGCCCGGTTTACAGAGGCAGAGGGATATTGATGATCAGCAGGCTAAAATGGCCGTAGTCCCGAGACATCTAAAGCCGGATGCCTGACGCTGTTGTGGTTATAACTTCCAATTCCCATTGTGGAAGCAACAAAGAGGAGAAAATAAAGTCGAAGAGGTGGCCATGTGGGTCGACAAAGACGGAGGGTTGTTGTTGGATGTTGGGGAGAGTTGAGGAAGAGGGTGTAGCGGAAAGTATTTTTGGGACTATTTTGGGGGCGGGCAACATAACGGGCAGTGAGCTCTCGGGTCAGGCAGCTGGGGCACGGGGGACGAGAGCGAGAGAGACGCAGACGAAACAGACAAAGGTGCAGGCTTAGCAGCGCGGTGTTGGCACGAAGAAGGGGCCAGCCCCGGACAGGGGGAAGGGAGTGGGGGCCGGCCAGGTGGCTGAGCTGAGTGTGAGATCTCGAGCGTGGAAGACGGTGAGATGAGTGAGTTTCAATCGGGATTGGGGAACCGGTGACATTGGGCCCCCTACCCTTGCTCCTGCCGCGGACATTGGTACTTTTGTGGCGTGACTGCATGCTGCTGCGGACGTAATCAGTACCGCCCGCAGCGCGGTCCAAAATGCCTGCAAGTCTTGCTGTACTTTACCAGCGACATGGCGCTAGCGGAAACCAACGGAAAAGGCGGCAGCCTGCGATGCACCAGCAGACGGCAATCCCCTCATCTTGGGACCAGAAAGAGGTGCGTGCCGCATGCACGCCGAGGCCTTCTTCAACGACGCCTTTGTGGCACGATACTTCTTTCGGGCATATTGTGGTCAGTTGCCCTCGAATGGTGGTGGTACAGAAGACGCTCCGGAAGCAGCAATGTTGAAGAGGAAAAAAAGAGGGGGTCCCCTGTGGACGGAGCAGAGCGGGCGGGCCAATGATCCACATACGTTACGCAATACAGCAGCTGCAGTAACGCGTCGTAAATGCACGAAAGATGAGACTGGGAAGGGACCGACAGCGAGGACGGCGATTCACAATTTCGACGTGCCCGCTTTTTGCGCCAGATCTGACACTCTATAGTACCATACTGTTTACGGTAATGGATGAGACATGTCGGGACCCGGAAATAAACTGTGTCATGAATCGAGTGCAGCGATGGTCTCTCTGTTGGGCCGCTTTGTTGCTCTCCCGAGATGTTCAGGTCCGAAGTCAACTGCGCCCCCGTTGTTCCTTTCCTTTTTCCCTCGCGGGTCGGAGGCTGGCCATTGAATGGATTTCCCCTTCGGGGGCTTTGACAGCCTCGCCGCAGCTTGGTTTGAGCTGCTCCCTCGTTCTAGCGTGCCATTTTCAGTAATTACCGTCACAACGGCGGGTTACGGTTGGCGCCAGGTCAAGCTTTTTGGCGCTGCAGGGGTGGGGGCTTGTCTCGCTGGAGATGAGCGGCCTGTTCCTTGGCATCGCGTCACTCCTTCAGCCCGGGAGGCCCAAAAGGAGCTCGAGGTGTTTCCCTAAATTCCCACGCCGAGCTCCACCCCAGCAGGGCCCAGTGGCCCGGGAAGGAGTTCTGGAACACCGCCGGCCCATTGCACCGTGGCCGAATGCTCCTTCTCTGATTGACCGATGCATCGCCGCGGAGTCGCGCCAGACAATTTCGTTTCTACCTCGCATTCTGCGTGCTCTGTGGCCAGCGCCCACATTTGGGTCTTCGTAGCACGTGGGTCTGTGGGACGTAAAAACCGATGCCTTTTCGGCCCTTCGTGATTTCGGGGCTTGAAGCAGTCACAACTAATGTTTACCCACCTTTAGTTCGGACATTTTTCTGAAATTTTTTTGGTGTTCCGCTTGTTGGGTTGGATGGCCTTCACCGTCGTTCTCGTGTGACCAGTGACCACATTCCGAACCCGACAGTCACTCATCATGAGGCGGTCATGCGACTTGAAGGGTTGCAGATGCAGAATGCGGGGAACGGGAACATAAGGACAACAATTACGGCTCAGACATTGGGCGCAATTGGTGTCAATTAGCTCCAAGGCGGGCCGATCACAGATCATAGACCGCTGGATCCCCTCATTCTTTTTGGGCTGGCCCCAGACTAAAGAGCTCCCCGCAGGGATTGGAGACAATCAGACAAGTCACGGGCCACTGAAATCAATCCCCGTGCACCTCAAGCGGCATGTGCCAACGCGAGCCAAGGAGCCAAGCTCTGGAGTGATGAAGTCTCACGGCAGATCCCACGTTGCCTCGACGTCGAGTTGTCGATCCCCCGTACAAAGCTTGGTCTGGTAAACAACTGGCGAGAGTGCCTTAAGTGCGCAAACCAAGGCAAAGGGGGGATGGGGATTGGCGGGACACGGAAAGGTCGGCAAAAGCAGCCCACAGGAATGCCCACGGGAATAGTGTACGTCAGCCGTCAGGGTCGGGAGCCAAATGTAGGAGACGAAGGCCGGGTGAGACAAAGCTGAGTTCAGACAAACGGAAAAAAAACTAGAGAAAAAGCAAAGAAAAGCGAGAAGGAAAAGGGGAAAAAGGGAAAAAGGAAAGTTGAGACTCGGATACCGGGAGTCGAACCCGGGGCTGTTGAGAGAACAGTCACTGCTGAGCAGTGAGAGTCAACGATGTTACCGCTACACCATACCCGATGGAGTCGAGTGTGGTTCCGACCAATTGTTGACGGCCATGGTGGAACTCACCAATATCAATCAACCAGCTCGAGGGGGCTCTGAACAAAGATGGATTCAACACATTGAGAATGGACGGAAAACAGAACCACGGAAAGCATTGAATTGCCTCTAGCATGTATTTTCTATACATCCCGAAATAAAGAAAGAAAAATGCCGGGTATCACAAGGAAATCGCCCCGAGTATCTAAAACTTCGATCCAAAAAAAAAAAGATAAAAGAAAAAAAAAAGAGGAAATATGCCAAAAAAACATCCAAGACCCTCAGCTTACACCCGCTCACTACACCCCTCGACTTCTTCAGCATCATCCTCATGCCCCCCATCCTTCCCCTCAAACCCAAACCTACTCATCCTCTTCAGCGTCTCCCTAGTAGCCGGATCCTGCTCCATAACCTGCCACAATTCCACATCCCACTCCTCCACACTCCCCTTAATCCCTTCCTCAGCCGCTACACCACCACCACTCCTAGGACCCCCCATGACAAACGCCGCCCGCCACGTCTCCCAGCGCGTCCACTTCCACCCGCGCCGCCACAGACCAGCAACCACAAGATTCCGCCTGACCGCCTTGTAGGCCAGTTCGAGCGAGACTAGGGCGCCAAGCGCGGCGAATAGTGACGCCCACCAGGCTGCGTCCGGACCGAAGGAGGTGAAGAAGGCGTTCTTGACGGCGTAGGGCCAGATTTCGGGGCTGTAGGCGCCCGCGAGAAAGACTTGCCAGAGCCACCAGCCGGCGACGGTGATGGTGAAGGCGCCGAGGACGATGTTGGTTTTGTAGTGGGTGTCGAGGATTCTGGGGGTGTGTTAATTGACGGCCGGGAAGAGGAAAAAAAGAATAACTCACAAAAGCTTCAAGTTAGTCCAAACAATATTCACCGAAAACACCAAATTCCCCACGGCAAACAGTCCCCCATCCCTCACCGGCCCAACCACCTGTCCATAACCCACCCAACACACCCACCACACCACAACCCCCTCCACCGCAGCACCCACCATCCACCACAAATACATCCCCCCCCTCAACCCCCCATTCCTCTGCCCAAACACATACAACTCCGGCACCGCCAAAAGCGTCTCCGCACTCAAATCCTGCTCCCACACCCCCGGCACAATAACGCACAAACTCGTAAACAGCGTATTCAACGCCGTCAAACTCCACATCTCATACAAACTCGTCCCCGTATACGCCGCAGCCGGCTGGTACAGCGCAGCGGGCAGGTAGAAGAGCATTTCCTTCCAGAAGGTGGCCAGCACGAACCGGGCGGTGCGGGCGTAGTTCCAGCGGCCGTGGACGAGGAGCAGGCGGGCGAGGGCGCGGAAGCGTGGGATCGCGTAGTCGGCTACGCGCGCGGCTTGGCTGCCTTCGTGGCCTGCGGAGATGCCGATGCCGACGTGGGCGGTTGCGAGCATGGCGAGGTCGTTGGCGCCGTCGCCGATGGCGAGGGTGAGTGGGGGTGGGGGGGTCCAGAGGTGGAGGAGGTTGTGGAGGGGTTGGTGGAGGAGGGTGTGGAGTTTGGATGGGGCGGTGGAAGAGAAGAGGGAAGAGGTGGTGGTGGTGGAAGAAGAAATGTGGCGGATAGTGCGGACTAGCAGGGCCTTTTGGGAGGGTGAAGCGCGGCAGCAGATGACGGAGTCGATGGTGAGTACAAGCCTGTAAAACGCTGTTTTGGCGGCCAACGCGTCAGGTCCCTCGAGCGCGGCTAGGGTATGTCCGTCAATAACAATGACTGTATGCGCCGTGACATGCGCCGTGTTGGTTTCGGCTTGGATCTGGAGGTCCTCCATGATGGCCAAGATCTGCCCGTGCAAGCCCCCCTTAGCCGCGTCGATGACAAACACGTCCGACCCGGGCCGGCAGATGCGAGCCGAGTGGGCGATGTTGATGGCCGTCTCGCGCTTGTCGCCCGTCAGCATCCAGATCTTGATGTTGGCGCGCCGCAGCCGGTCGATGGTCTCGGCCACGCCGGGCTGCAGCTGGTCTTCGATGCCCGACGCGCCGATTAAGTCGAGGGACTGCTCGATCTGGTCGCCGACCTCCTCGATGCGTTCCTGGCGATCGACCAGGCTCGTCTCGGCGTCGTGATACAGCCTCTTCCACGTGTTGTACTCGGCCTCGGTTAAAAACCGATGGGCAAACAGCAGTGTGCGGAGGCCTTCGGTTGCGAAGTCGTCGATCTGGCGAAAGCAGCGGGTGAAGATGGCCGCATCGTCGGAGAGCGAGGGATCATCCAGAAAGGAGAACTTGCTCGGGACCGGCTGATGGTGAAACTCCGGGACGGATGCCGTGCTCTCGGGACGGCGGACGTCGAACGACGCGTTGCGGTTGTTGCTGATATGCGGCCGAGCACGAAGGTGAGCGAAAGGGTCCAGACGGCCGACTTCAAAGGACTGACTGCGAAGTCCACTCGGCCGCGGGCTCGTAGGCCCCGTCACGGACCCCTGCCTAACCACGGCCAAGCTCCGCCGGATGGTAAGACTAGGCCGTCCACCAAAGCTATTCCGTGGTTCGCGGGCCTCACTCTTTCGAAGCAGTTGCCTCTCAAAATCCAGGCTCTCCCGAAGCTCCTTGGCCTTTTGGTTCGCCAAATCTGCCATTCTCAGTCGTGGGAGAACAACAGCGTCAGCCCCCTTTGTTATGAGCCAGATCCGCCCGTCTGGACAGCGCACGATGATAGACATGCGTTTGCGCTTGCTGCTGAACTCGATGACGTCCAGGATTTGGTATGTGCGCTCCGTGTGTTCTTGGTTTGTGCCGGTGGTGATTCGCAGCGTAACCGACTGCGAGCTCCGTTGGATGACCAAGAACCCAAGTTCTTGGGCTGCCCTGACCAAAGCCAGCTCGTCAGGGGAAGCCGCCTGGAAGTCAATCTTGCCATCCTTGGACTCGGGCAAGCAAGTGTGGCAAAGGGCCATGGCCAGGATGTACTGCACAGCGCGCCTGGAAAAGGGAGAGTTTGGCCGTAGACGGATGTACTCTAAAAGATCCCAGGTATTAAGATCTGGCTGGACGTGGTCAGGCCGGCCCGTTGAACGCCATTGCGAGGAAGATCTCCGAGTAGACACTTGGTCGGGTGAGAACGTTGGAGACAAGAACCCTGAGTGTCGAGGCTCGCTGGGGGCGGTACTACCCCCCTCAGGGTTGGAAGTCAACGCCCCCAACCCTTCAACGCGAGACTGTCCATCAACAGTATCATCGTCATCATCATCCTCAACCTTCTTCCTCGGCAGGTCCATCTCATGGAGCCAAGCCGTGCCCGCGACACTCAACTTGCGGAACTTCATGACGTTCTCCGTCAAAGTCCCCGTCTTATCCGAGAACAAGTACCCGACCTGGCCCAGATTCTCGAGGATAGTGTTAGTGTTACACCGCGCCGGCGTATCGGACGCCTCATCGTACATCTCAATGTCCGAGTTGAGCAGCAGCATCTGGCAAATCTTGACAATCTCTAAACTCACGTACAACGCCAGCGGAATGACGTTGTTGAACTGGATCGCAAACCCCATGATGATGTGTGAATACGGCACCGGGACGTCCTGAAGGTACCAGGCGGTCCGCTCGTAGTCGCGCTGGAAGAGCGCGTATCCACCAGATAACCCAGCCACGAGGGCAATGAGGTAAATGACGAGGGCCATGACGATCATGTTGGCCATGCGCTCGAGAGCGGGCTTCTTCGCGCTTGGGTGGCGGTTCGCGTTTCGCCGGATCTTGGTCTCCTCGCCCGTGTTGATGACAATCCCGAGGACGGTCGTGGTGTTGCGGATCGTGCAACCCCGATACACAACCTCGTTCAGCGTGAGCGGCAGCGTTTCTCCTTTGACCGTCACCCGCCCGTTGAAGCGGTACAAGTCCGGGTTCGGGTCCTCCACGACAAATTTCGCCCCGGACTTGCATATCCCCTCTATCGTATCGCACCCCTTCAACAGCGCAGACACCCGCTTGTTCTTGAGATTGGTCTCCCCGTCCAGGGCCATCGTCTCAACATACGCCAGCCCGTCCTCCCCATCGGCATGAAGTAGCACGATATCCGCGGGTGTATCATCATCCCGAGCCAGCCTGACGACATCCCCAACCCGCACATCCTGCCACTTGACCGTCTGCCATCGCAAACCAAGGTACGACTCCTGGGCCCCCGTCTCCGTCTCACCTTGTTCGGCCACCCGCGACTCCTCCATCGAACTCCCGGTTCCACGACCAAGCCGCCACCACCCTCCCCTCTTACTCTTCCCCTTCTCCTTACTCTCCCCCTTCTCCTTACTCTCCGCTCCATCCTCCTGCCCACCCCCCCTCAAAACCCCCGTAACCCTCGCATTCTCCACCTTATCCAACCGATGCCGTCTCCAATCATCAAACCCCTCCTTAGCAATAGTCAACAGCACAAAAAACAACAAGGGCAAAATCGTCGTGTAATTCCCCGTGGTACTGATCCCCGGAATGGTCTGCGGAATGCCCACACACAAAAAGTAAAAATTCGCCAGCCGCGTGAACTGGAAGACTAGCTGTTTGGGGAAGAAATCGAGCACGGTGTACCGCGAGGTGCGGATCGAATTGGAGAGGTAGGGGTAGCCGCGGCGTTCGTCGATGAGGAGGGGTGGCTGTGGGAGTGGTCCGTTTGTCCCTGAGGGGGGCGTGATGTGTGGGCGGAGTGGGATGTGCCGGCCATCGAGAGAGGGAGGGAGGTCGTCGGTGTGGCGGTTTAGGATGGTGGTGAGAAGGCGGCGGTAGAGGTGGTGGGCGGTGGTTGTGAGGGTGGTGCGACGGTTGAGGGCAGGGGTGGAAGGGGACGGAGATGGAGATGTTGTGTCGACGGGTTGTGATGAAGCCGTGGTGGGGGTTTTGCCCAGTGGACTCATCGGGCTCATCTCATGCACCCTGTCACCGTCGTGGTCATGCTTGCTGTGGTCCCTTCGATCAGAGCCATCCTCATGGCCCTTCATAATGATGATGGTTTAGCCGGATCATTTGCTCGCTCGCATTCTTCTCGACTCTCCGGGCCGTGTCGGCTGTTGTTGGGGGTTTCCGGCTGCTGAGGTGTATCCAAAGAAGGGACGCGCCTGAGATGAGATACCTTGACGTCAGGAATCTCACACGAAGCTGGAAAGTTGTTTTGGGTTATTAAGTAAGCGATTAAAATACGAGACAATGAGTGTCTTCCAAGATTCCCGATCAAGCTCGGCTCCAGGAGTGGAGCTCCCAAGAAGCGAATTCGCGTCAAAACCGGATGAATTACTCGCGTTTTAGAGAGTGACGAAGGAAAATACAGTGTACAATGTAAGGAAAACTAAAAACAAACCATAGCCAAGATGAATCCTAAAGGACTGGGCGTTCCTCTCCCTACCCCCCAAATACGAGACGATCTCTCTGTCTCCGGCATGCTTTCCCGTTCTGATCTTTCCATCAACCTGAGGAGCGCCAAGCCACACGACGGGAGGAGGACCCGTCGTGCAGCCAGTGGACCCCAACCGTGCAGAAATTTTGTTTCATGATTGGTCAGTCGCGTGGGTAAATTGAGGACAGTTTGCCCCGCGCCATTGCCGGAAACAGACTTGGCGCAAAACACACTTCAGTGCCCCTGGAATCTTCAACATGCACACAATCTTGAAAATCGATGGGCGTGGGGGGCATTCTTCAGCGATGTTGTTAATTACAAAATTCAACTTCTCTTAGCTATAGAGAACTACACAGTAACTAACACAACATCAGCAACGACGCAGCTACTCACAGGCCGTATTGGAGCTAATCAACAAGTTGACGTTATCTTCCCGTCGCCATCAAGCAGCACCAACTGCATCCCCCTACACCTGGCCATCATCGACCTCCAACCCCCCAGTGTCCCCATCTATCCCCATCCGACGCAGTTCAGACAGCGCAGCCTCCAGCACAGCCAGTTTCTCACCAGCCTGGGCCCGTTCGGCCACTGACTCGGGGCTCTCGGCCGCGATACGCTCGACTACGCTGTCCGGCAGCTCGTATATGACCTTGGGCGAGAGCAAGGACGGCAACTTCTTCATTAGGAAAGCCTCGATGGCAAGCGTGCTGATGGAGTCGATGAGGGTTTTTTGAGAGACCTGGTTTGTGGGTGTGTTTTATGTGTTAGTGCATTTGTTGCGCATGATTATCATGTTGTTTGGAGATGGGATAGGTAAGTCACCTTGTAGTACGCCTCCATTGTATCAACAGCCATGGAGCACGAGTAAGTATCCATATCGGGCTCGGTGTTGTCGACCAGGTCACTGAGCAACATGCTCATGTCGAACTTGTGGTTGGCGATGCCATCGGGAATCTTGCCGGCCTTGAAAAAGGATTTCATGCGCTGCTCCATCCGCGCCCGCCTCCTGTCGGATTGTGCGCGCTGCACGTTGTCGGTCAAGTAGTGGTTGTACGTGATCGGGTGTCCCGAGATGTGCGGCCTCAGGACCTCCTCGGCCTTCTGCCGTAGCTCGCGCTGGATGCGTTGTAGAAGTGGTCCAACGACGGTGCGGCTAAGCGATGCGGCCCTCTCCTTGTCCGCTACATGCAAAAGGATGGCTGCGACGGCTCGGGTAGCGGAGTGGAAAGTGCGGGTAAGAAGACTGTCGACCATAGCCTCCCAGGGTTGGCACTGCTCCCTGAACATTTGAGCAACTAACATTGGGTTGTATGTGCCGGGGAGCTCACGGCCACGGTTCTCCATCATGAGTTTTTTGACTTTTTCGATGTATGCCGCGCGGCTGATCGTCGGGGGACGAGTTTTACCGTTCGATGGTTCAGATCCCTCCGCGATGGAGACCGAATGACCTTTCAACCTCATATCTCGAGCAAAGTCCGACAAGGTATTCTGGATGACCGCGCGCAACCGCCGGTCCTTATGATCAGAGTCTTCGAAGAAAGGATCGGTATACCCGCCATCCACCGCTTCCTTGGCAAGCTTCATGAACTCAGAACCGATTGTGATAAGGTACTGGCGCTGGTCGCGGAGGGTAGCCCTGGAGTCTCCTAGCTTCTGCAAGGTATGATTGCTTTCCTCAATTCCTTTGGCAATATCTGCGAGCACGTCGGGTAGCTGGCTCACGATTTGGCCCCGCAAGACGTTGCTTAGCCGCGTGCGGAGCGCGCCGACGCCCATTTGGGAGGGCTGGAGGGTTTTCCATGGGTCTGTCGAGAAAAACTCTGCTTCGGCAGCATCGCGAGCACCACTAGACTGGCAGCGCTCGGAAAAGCCCCTGTTGCGGAGAACGTGCCAGCCCAACTGAAAGTGCACATCACGGTTCTGAGCGAGATCGATATAATACCGCTCGCTCTCCGAACCCTTGTCCAGCGTGTCAGGTTTCGTAATGAGGCCCAGGGTGCGAGTCCCATCGGGATCTTGCTTTCGAGCATGACTGGTGACTTGCTGGAGGGCAAAGTCACTCTTGGCCGACACCACCGCGAGGATGATAGTACGGCGGTTCTTCATGTATGATAGCACCAGCGATTCCACAAGAGCGGCGTCTGTCTGGGATTGGTCTTTGTTCCCAGCGAGAAAAAGACCGGGGAGGTCTACCATGGTAAGATGCGGCTGCGAGGGCCCCGAGATCTCAACACAAAGGACGTCGGCGCTAAACACACGATCGCTGCTGCCGTTATTAAGTCCCATGGAACTCTTTGCCTCCTCGACCACGCGGCCAAGATCCAGATTTTCGAGCGTGTCCTTGTATTTGAAAGCTTTAAGCTTCTTCTTCTCCTCATCGGTCCGGTCCGCTCCCGGGCGGATGCTGATGGCCACGCCGGTCTTGGGACTGCGCCGAAGAATTAGTTCCGTCGCAAAGCGCGTGCAGAGGTTGTCTTTTGTCGGGAAGGACATTCCCGATATGGCTTCTAGGGCGGAGCTCTTGCCTGAGGATTGATCGCCGCAGACAATGATTTGCGGCAGGTCGACGAACCGGCTGAGGCCCTGCGATCGGAGCCGGTCGATCACATCGAGCAGGTCGCGATGCTCTTTCGACTGGAGTAGAGTCGTGTCGCCGATTGTGTTAGTGCCATTGCGCTTCTCCTCGCGGGGCTCGGCGGGCGCAGCTGGCGTAGCCGGCATCGTCAGTGCGGGAGGTGACGTTGAACCGTTCGTAGCACCTTTAGCTCCCGTCAAGTTGGCGATGTTGCTTCAAGTTTGTCAGTGTTGGCAACTCCGAAATGACGCTCAACATCATCAAGGCCGCTTACCTTGAAAACAGAGAAAAGCCTGCGAACTTGCTGTAGCCGCGGACAAAACAACCCCGGGAGTGGTGCGTTTGATAGATGAGATCCCGTTGATCTGTCACAGAGAGTTCAGGAGAAACAAGGTTTCTAGAAGCTTGAAACTGACAGCGAGCTCCTCCCAGGTAGGCAGTAAGGCCACGACGAAGATTAGACTGACCCGGATGTCGGCTACAACATGCGAGTTAGCTATTATTGTGTTAAGCAGATGCGAGCGGCCAATAATTGTTACAACAGCCTGAAAGATATAGGATGTTCCATACCGGTAATGAGCCATTGTGCCTCGAAACAGGTAAACACCATACATGGTGAGTTCGACGAACAGGATGTTCCTGTGTAGAAGGCGGGCTGTTTAGGATTGCGTTGTAGGTTGGAAGAAGGAGAAACTCCAACAACACTACCCGGAAGGCCCGCATTATGTATAGACGGGGGTCAATGACGGGGATCAATGATGGGGATCATCAAAGGCGAGGGTGATCTAGAGGTTGTGGGAAAATCAATCACACAGATTCCTTGTGCTGCTTTATCCATCTCCTGGACAATTACATGCAATTGGAAAAAGTGCGTTGGTTGAACAAGAGATAGAGAACGTGTGGTCACTATGGAGTCCTGGTTGCTTCACATATAAGTGCAAGGGATAATTTCAAGACATGAAGTTTCCAAATTCGCTATCTACAGACCTTTCTACACATCCCTCATACACTATGCCCCCTCCTTTCTTAGGCAGACATACCACCACTGGCAGCGATGTACTGACCGGTAATCCACCGGGCTGTATCAGACACCACCAACAGGACAGCACCGGCAACATCCTCCGGGTCACCCGCGACCCTGTCGGACCTAGTGGTGAGGGAGAGTTTTTGGGCGACCTCGTTCTTAAGGTCACCATCAGGGAACCAACCGCCGGCGTCCGTGGTGGTGGGGCCGGGGGCAACCGTGTTGACCGTGATGCCATGGCGGGGACCGAGCTAAGGTTGAAAGGTTTGTCAGAATGATTTTTGATCGGAATTAGGGAGGTGAAAAATGAATATGATTAACACATACCTCGGCAGCAAAAGCATGCGTCAGATACTCCTGCGCGGCTTTGCTAGCACCATAGAGGCCAACACCGGGCAGGTTGAAGGAGCGTGTAACGATGGTGCCGACATTGACGATGCGTCCACCAGAGGGGATGTGAGGTACCGCAGCCTGGATGGGGTACAAGGTGCTGAAGGTGTTGAGGACAAACGCCTTCTGAGCCTCCTCGGGGGTGACTTCGGTAAGCAGCTTGCCTTGGCCGGTACCGGCGCCAGCATTGTTGACTAGGGTTATGTTAGTTTAAGCTCTTTGAAGAGAAGGAAAGGCGGGCGATAGGGGTGAAGCCAATAAACAAAAATCAACTAACCCAAGATGTCAATCTTGTCAGTCTTGAACCCGGTCAGGGTGTCCTTAACCAGCTTCGCAGCGCCCTCGGGCGTCGAGACATCGGCCTGCGAGACGACAACCTTGGCCCCGAGGGCCTCCAGGCTGGCTGCTACCTCGGCCGCGCGGGGAGCTGAACCATCTGAGACGTAGTTGATGGTTACATTGGCACCGTTGCGGGCAAGAGCCTTGGCAATGGCAGCACCGATACCGTTCTCACGGCCGGAACCGGTGACAATGGCCGTCTTGCCGGCGAGGGAGAGATCGGTGGGAGCCATTTGGACTTCTGGGAGGTTCGTTATTGATTGTGTTAGGAGAGAAGACTTGGTACTGTCGTGCTATTGATGTTGATGCTGCTGATCAGAGGGTGAAATCCAGCGGGTAGCATCATCTCCTATTATACATTTTCGAGTCGGGTCCATCCGACTCCATCGTCACTTTTGCCTTCGCCAGCCGGAGAGTCGGCGGAGACTTTTTGCAACAACAGAGGCGCCGGCAACATACTGTCATGCAAAGCGGTTTCGATTCACCCCGATAATGGAATCAAATTCGACCAGAGAGGTAACGCCGACGCTCTCGATTTGTAAGGTGGGCTTCGCTATGGTGTTTCGCCCCTAACTTCGCCCTCGACGTTCCATAAGAGCGCCTGGGCGAGGGGTCGAAAGCTAGGATGGGCCCGGACTGGGCGCTCCCATTTGTGCAGATCTCAAGATTCCATCCTCGTTTTCTCGATACAGTATGGGCTCACTCAGCGCCACCTTTTCGTTTGGTCTACTCTGACTTTGCGAGCTGGGGCCTCGCCGGCGTCGGATTTGTCACATTCGGCGTTTTCCATAGAGACTGCCAAGCCAAATAACTGGGTTAATTTGTTAATTTGCCCACAATATTCCATCGAAAACATCCACCAAGACCAAAAAGCATGCGTTGACATTCGATGCGCACCCATTGACCAAGTGTGTAAGTTAGGATTAATTATTGATTCTCTTCGTTCCGTTGACCAAATAGCACTCACAACGTTGCGTAGATAACGTTCACGGTTTAGTGATCGCCAGCAGCGAGACCTGTTCGAGTGTCGGGAGTGCCTACCAATTGAAAGTCAAAGAGTCAATCCCTGCAGAAAAACTTCACCTCGCAGACTTGAGGATAGTTATTTGGAGACCCTATGGATTGTTTAAGAACCGGGGAATGTCATGCATCTGCTGAAGCTGTAGTTTCACAGAGTCTATTTTGGCGTTGAGGAAGGGACTACCTCGATCTCACGTGCGCTCTGGGATTATGTAATCAATTGAGCTTGGCGCATTGCCAGGGGCTGGTCCCTGAACCTGTGGTGCTGCGGAGCTGTGCTGCGGCCGGCGTCGTCATTCTGCGCAAGCTGCAATACACCCCCCATCACCACCGAAACCTACGCCAAAACCGCCCGCGCACGATCCCGCAGCTGTCATAGCGCATCGAATTCGGTTGCCGGGCTACCCGGTCAGTGACATTGAACGGTCAAAGCAACAACAATAGCAATCATCGCGGCGGCGGTGACCGCGACCAAACTGGATACCATGACGACCCCCGCGCCGCCCGAGGACCAGGCTAGGCTGCTGGAAGACGCCCTCATCGCGGTGCGCCAGCAGACGGCGTTGATGCGCAAATGTTTAGACACGCCGGGGAAGCTCATGGATGCGCTTAAGTGCTGGTATGTTTACTTCTAGATTGGCTTCGCCAACTGTACTGTTGATAGCTGAAGCTGACAACACTTGTCCCCTCCAGCTCCACACTGGTCTCCGAGCTTCGAACTAGCAGTCTGGGTCCGAAACAGTACTACGAGCTGTACATGGCTGTTTTCGATGCCCTCCGCTACCTCTCCGTCCACCTCCGCGAGAACCACCCGGTCAACCACCTAGCCGACCTGTACGAGCTGGTACAATATGCCGGCAACATCATCCCCCGCCTCTACCTCATGATCACCGTCGGCACAGCATACATGGCCATCGAGGGCGCACCGGTTAAGGAACTGATGAAAGACATGATGGATATGAGCCGTGGCGTCCAGCACCCGATCCGGGGCCTCTTCTTGCGGTACTACCTCTCCGGGCAAGCGCGAGACTGCCTCCCGTCTGGCGACTCTGATGGGCCCGAAGGCAATCTCCAGGACTCGATCAACTTTGTGCTTACCAACTTTGTCGAGATGAACAAGCTGTGGGTCAGGCTACAGCACCAAGGGCATTCGAGGGAGCGTGAGCAGAGGACACAGGAGAGGAAGGAGCTTCAACTGTTGGTTGGGAGTAACGTGGTGCGTTTGAGCCAGCTAGTGGACCTGCGCGCGTACAAGGATGGTATTCTGGCGCCATTGCTGGAGCAAGTCGTCCAGTGCCGTGATGTCTTGGCCCAGGAGTATCTGCTGGAGGTCATCACGCAGGTCTTCCCCGACGAGTTCCACCTCCACACCCTCGACCAGTTCTTAGGCGCCGTGTCCCGATTAAACCCACATGTCAACGTTAAGGGTATTGTTATCGGTCTCATGGACCGTCTTTCCGATTATGCCGAGCGCGAATCCCAGAACGAGTCAGAGGAGGACAGGGAAAAGGTGGAGGAAGAAGCTTTGGTAGCTTTGCTTGAGAGGGTCAAGCTTGCCGCGGAGACTGCTTCCAGCGAGGCCCAGGCTTCGAGCGCACCTCAAGGAGAGCCGTCGGAACCACCAAAACCCGACGACAAGCCGGAAGATAAGGACGAGACTGATGCGGATTCCAAGGCAGAGACATTGACCAAGGAGCACGAGGAGGAGCCGACGCCATCAATAGCAGAGACCGAAGCGACAGCGGTTAATGCAGAGGAATCGCAGCCGGCCACGAAGCGCAGAGGGATCCCGGAGAACGTACCACTGTATGAGATCTTCTTCGGGCAGGTGAAAAACCTGGTACAGGCGCAACATTTGCCCATACAAGACACGATTGCGCTGCTTGGTTCCTTGACGAATCTTGCTCTGAATATCTACCCGGAAAAACTGGAGTATGTGGACCAAATTCTGGACTATGCCCACAGCAAGGTCAGGGAACACGCCAACAGCGCGGATTTGCACTCCCAGCCCGCGCAGCAAAGCCTCCTCGCCCTTCTACAGAGCCCCATCCGGCGTTATGTATCTCTCTTCACCGCGCTATCTCTTCCGACCTATGTTCCTTTTTTCCAATCTCAGACCTACCCGACACGAAGAGCAGTTGCTGGGGAAGTGGCGAGGACACTCCTCAAAAACCAAACATTCATTTCCACACCTGCCCACCTCGAGAATGTCCTCGAGGTCCTCAAGGTGCTCATCAAAGAGGGTTCCCAGCCGCCAGCAGGCTACCCCGGGGTCGTCCAGCCGCGGGCGAGAACGCTCGAGACCGACGAAACGATGGAGGAGCAGGGCTGGCTCGCGCGCCTTGTGCACCTCGTGCATTCCGACAACAACGACACCCAGTTCCGCCTCCTCCAGATGACAAGAAAGGCCTACGGTGAAGGCAACGAGCGGATCAGGACCACCACTCCACCTCTCATCACCGTCGGCCTCAAGCTCGCTCGCCGCTTCAAGACCCGCGAACACTACGACGACAACTGGTCCTCCCAGTCCTCCGCCCTCCTCAAATTCCTCCACTCGGCCATCTCAACCCTATACACGCGCGTTAACGGCGCCGGCGCGGCCGAGCTCTCCCTGCGCCTGTTCTGCTCCTGCGGACAGGTGGCCGACATGACGGGGTTCGAGGAAGTCGCGTACGAATTCTTCGCGCAGGCGTTCACCGTCTACGAGGAGGCCATAAGCGATTCCAAGGCGCAGTTCCAAGCCGTCTGTGTCATTGCTAGCGCGCTGCACCGCACGCGCAACTTTGGCAAGGAGAACTATGACACGCTTATTACTAAGTGCGCGCAGCATGCCAGCAAGCTGCTGCGCAAGCCGGATCAGTGTCGCGCTGTGTATTTGGCGAGTCATTTGTGGTGGGCTACGCCCATTGCGGCGAATGGGGAGACGGAGGAGACAGAGGTGAGTTTTCATTTTTTTCCCAAGCGAAAAATAATATCATGAGAGGTTGTGATCTAATCAGTGTGCTAACCTCACCAACAGCTCTACCGCGATGGCAAGCGTGTCCTGGAATGTCTGCAGCGCGCCCTTCGTGTTGCGGACTCCTGCATGGAGACAGCTACATCGATCGAACTCTTTGTCGAGATTCTCGACCGTTATGTCTATTACTTTGATCAGAAGAATGAATCCGTAAGTCGTCGGCTTGCTCCCAGCTCCCCCAGCCCCCCCTTTTTAAGCCGAAAAACACTTTCTAACACATCACCCAGGTCACGACTAAATACCTCAACGGCCTGATCGAACTGATCCACTCCAACCTAGCCGGCAACCAACAGGATTCGGCGTCCGTCGAGGCCAGCCGGAAGCATTTCATGCAGACCCTCGATATGATACGTAGTAAGGAGTATGAGGGCATCGTGTTGACGCCGAAGTAAGCTCTCTAGTAAATTCGATGTTCGGTTCCCTGGCGAAAAGGGGATCGGGCGGAGGGAAATGTTGGGGGTTTGATCAGGTTTAGGGCGAGAAAGGGGAAGGGGGTTTGAAGTGTTAGTGAGTAGTATACCAGAGATGCGCACAGATTAGATAAGCAAGCAAAGAGAGACGCAGAGCCACGACGGCGATTCGATACCATGATGCATACTCACAGAATGAGGGGCTGCATATGTTCCTTGTGCAGCGTTTAGAGTGTATCTGTGTACCTTTCCATTACCGTCCGTACTCAACTGACACAGCACAATCTTCTGCTTCCTTTTCATGTCATGTACATCTTCCCTTCAACCCAAGGTCGGGATGCCGTTTGTTTACTTCCTTTTTTTCGCTTACGACCGACGCTACCAAGATGATAAAGGAAGCTGGACGCGTGAAGTGAACTCAGGAAGTACTAATAATGGTGTGATTTTGAGGACTGGGAAAGTTCGCGCAGAGCTGGTCTTTTGGCCGCAATGGAAGAAAAAAACAAAAGACAAGATGAGATCCCCCTCCAAAACGCCGATGCAATGCTATCGAACAAGAAAATAGAGCAGGAGAAAAAAGAAAACAGAACAAAAAAAAGAAAAGAATGCGGTATATGTCAGAATATCCCCCCTCCAAATGCGGGCACCCTTCCACCCTCGCTCTGATGCCGTCCCGCGAACCCATTGTCTGTCAGATTTCGCTCCGCTGGCTGTCTGCAGTGGTGAATTATCCAACCCAATCGACTAACCGACCGCCATGTTTGTTGATACACCGACCACATGAAAAAAAAGAAAAAGAAAGAGAGAAATGGCCAAGAGGATACCAAGCAAACATGCCAGCCAGCCCCTAAAAAATCGACATAAGAAAAGGGCTAAAAAAGACATAGCAGAAAACCCGGGGAACATCGCTCGCAAGTAGCAGCACCCTAGCCCCCTTACTGCGCTATAAGATTCGAACTCGCGTGCGTCAACACCTCAGTGACTTTATCCACCGTTTCTTGCGCCAACGTAGCATTCCCCGACAAGATGGCGTCCCGGATACCGGGGAAGTACGCCTCCGAATCGCGGGACCAGGCTTGCGGGCCGAAGGCGACATGTTTGAATTGGGTGCGGCCCTGGATCTGGGGTTGTTCGTTAGCATATCCCGTAGCAGTAATGCGTGGAGGGAGAGAATAAAAGGGAAACGTACCCCGGCCAGATCCAACAAATCCGACTCAAAGGCCGCCATGCGCGCGTTGTACTCCCCTCTTTGCCGGCCTAGCCCCGCGGGCTCCCACCCGCTTGATGCCATCACGGTGCTTTCCCAGCTCGCTTCCCATTTGATAAACCGGGTTATAGCATCGGGGACATCTTTATTTGCCGCCTGACGTAGCCCATCAAACGAGATACTGCCAGCCGCCTTTTTCGCAGACTCAAGCAGACTTTCAGAAGAAGCCCACTTCTCCAACGTCTTGACCCAGCGTTTCAGCCCGTCTGAATACGCAGGCAAGTCAAAGGGCATGACCGGGCGGTCGGCAAGTTCGAGAACGAGGAGACCCACAACCTGCGCGAGCAGGGAGTGGTAGATAAACCCCGGGTCGCCGACGTTGTCCATCCACTCAAAGTTTTCGTAGCTGGAGCGGTGCAGCGGAAGACGGTCCGCATCGCTGGCACCGTCGTTTTCGAATCGCAGATCGAGCGAGGAGGTGCCGGCGATAGATTGGAAGGCGACGTAATCGGAGTCGGCGCGGCCGAGCCCTTCGATCTCGCCCTGGCGGTGGTCCCAGCGGTCGCGCAGCGTGGCGTTGTAGTGTGGGTCGGCGACGCGGTTGAGGATTTGGAGTAGGAGCCTGTGGAAGACGGGGGATCCGGCCGCGTGGAGGGAGTTGTCGCCGCCGGCGACGGCCTTGTCGAGGTTGATGTAAGCGAGGGCGTCCTCGCGGAGGGCGTCGTCGTTTTGCTCGACGAATTCGGTTGAGCCGATCAGGTTGTACTCGGCGGCGTCCCAGGAGGCGAATTCGATGGTGCGCAAGGGTCGCCAGCCGCGGGCAACGAGATCGCCGAAGATGCGGATGATCTCGAGCATGATGGCTGTGCCGGAGTGGGGATCGACAGCGCCAAAGGCGAACGAGTCGCGGTGGTTGCCGATGATGACCCTCTTCTCGCCCTGTTCGATGCCCGTGATTTGGCCGTGGACGTTCCAGATGGGCTGTTTGACGACCTCGTCTTGCTCGTTTTTCAAGCGCACAATCGGGGACGAGCCATTGCCTGTCCACCAATCGTCGACATCGGGAACACCGCCTACCCAAGCTTTCGGAACCTGTTCGCCGAACCCCTGGAGGTGCTGCAGCAGCCCCTGAGCGTCGCGCCAGGGGAGGGGGATACTGGGGATCTTGACAATCCCTTTAGTCTGCTCCAGCTTCATCCGCGGCAAGTCATCCTTGCTGCCCCAGCCGGGGGTCAGGACGTCTCCAACGACCCAGCTCAGCAAGCTCACGCTGCCCCTCTGCACGCTATCAGCGGGCATGAACCGGCCCTTGGGCGCGGCCTCGCCCTTCAGGAACCCGTCATCCACCGGATCGCTGTACGTGATACAGCCCACAGCCCCAGCATCCTGTGCCGCTTTGACCTTCAACGCGACATCCTCCACCGGCCCATGGTGCCTAACCAGGGCAATGACGCCGTTCGTGTTAATACCCTTGTCCTGGAGCGCCTTAAAATCTTCCCGCGTCCCATAATTCGCGTACACCAGTCGTCCCTTGACGTCCCCAGACTTGGAGTGCCCATGAAAAGCAAACGTCTGATGCCCCGCCGTCCGTTCCCCGGCTTCCTCCTCTTCCAACTGCGCCGACCACGTTGCCTGGCCACCCTCGCCCAGAATCTCAACCGCACGGCCGCCAGCCAGAGGGTAGTTCAAATACACGTGGAACACATCCCGCCTGACCCCTTCCAGGCCGTACTTCTCAAACAACATTTCGGTATCCTCCATCAGCGCAAAGTCGCCCTCCGTCCCAGCAATGTGCGCATAGCTGGTGTAGTGCTTCAAATGGTCCCGGATATGCCGCGCATCGACGCTGCCCTGGACATGTGCGCGCACGCTTTCTGGATCAAACAGCCGACTGCCCATGCGTTGGGCCATGTTGCTGAAGAGGTCGCTCGAGATGAGCAGATACAGGAATCCCAGTACCACAAAGATAGCCAGGGTCCGGCCCACGAGCAAGAACATGGCTGGGTTGCTGATAGCAGGTAATGACGGCGGACGCGTAAGGCCAAACCAAGACCTCGACCCATCCTCCTGTCCCGACGTTGGCGCAGCAGCCGCGTCCGCCCCTCCTCCCCCGCCCGTACTCCCATTCCCACTACCACTTCCACCCGTCCCAGCGGACCGCCGCAAATTCGGCATCCTCAACCTCCACTTCCACCGCCACTGCGGCAGCGACAGCCCAATCCGTTTCCCCCATAACGAGCGATTATGACGACCACGCACATCCGAGTCATCAATCTCCAGTTCCTGCATCTCGCGACGCACCTGTTCCGCCTCACGGTCGTCATCGGAATCGGAATCGGAATCATCGTCCGAGCTGAACAGGCTGCTCTCGTCGTCGGTTTCGACTGTCGGGGCCCGGTAGCCGCGCGGTCGACGGCCGGTTAGGGGAGCATGTGCTGAGGAGGGCGCTGGGGAGGAGGTGGAAGAGGGCGATTCGAAGGCGTGGCGGGAGGAGGTGGTGAGGAGGGATTGGTGTTCGGATTCGGTTGGTTGTTGTTGGTGGTGGGAGTAGTAGGCGGCATCGTCATTGTTGTGGGAGCTGCTGCCGCCGGCGATGGCTTCGTCGTAGGTCGGTATTGGCGGGACGGGGGCGTACCGCTGATCTTGGGAGGGCGGCATGATGGAGTGTTCGTTCGTCGATTCGCGCGCAAGAGAGCGAGCGTGGTTCGATGGTAGATGCCGTGGGTGTCGTGGTCACAGCGGGCGTGGCCTGCTGCGTGAATTGAGTAATGCGTCGTTGTCGAGGAGCCTAACGTTGATCGAGTCCCGGGTCTAATCTGTTTGAAAGCGCTGAAACACACAGGCACAGACAGGCCAAGCTCGATCCACCGTTCGTCGAGTGGGTGATTTCGTCGGCAGAAGAAGGAAAAGGAAGAATCAAATGAGCGTGGTGAAAAAGGATTCAGGCGTGTAGAAAGTGACGGAAGAAGGCAAGGTAATCGTGCTCATCAGGCCAGCTGCACTGCGAGCGCATCGCGTTATCGATCGATGTTTCGGTCGTTTGCGATGAAATGGTGTACGCAAAGGTGGGCGAATGTTGAGAAGGTTGATGGAAATTGCCGATCCCAAAGAAGCACACGACGCTCCGCCCCCTTGTCGCAAGATGTCTTGGCACAGCTCGTGCTGAATCCAACCGGCGGGGCGGGCTCGGCGGGGCCTCGAGGGCCTATTCTTTTTTGGGGAAATGCCCCTGTTTCCGCTGCAGCCGGCTTCTGTGCCGATACCAACGCGTCAGCCGGAGAAGAGATTCCATAAACTTTTTAAACATCATCATATCTCATGGAATAGTGATACAAACGCGCCGTAATTTGTACTTCAAATCACCTGCGCACGTTTCTTTTGTTCCAGACTAAATGCACGACAAAGCCTCGCAAGACGGACTGCCCTCGGCCAACCCGAAAGTTCAAAAGTGTCTCGGCTCCCACCTCATCATTCGCTAAGCGGTTGGCGAACGGGCAGTTCGCCTTGGCGGAGTTCGAAAACAAAACAACGTATTCTTTCTTCTCCTCTTTTTACTTGTTAATCGAAGTTACGCGGTAAATAATGGCACAGGACGGGTTACAGGTCACGAGAAACAAACTTACACTGCAATTTACCAAGGAGATTCAACCAGCATCATGGATTTAGGACTGCGTCTTACTGAGCCGAGTAATCTATCAACTCTATGCTTCAAACGCTCAAAGAAAAGAGAAAACACACAACCTGAGCCATTTACTCTCCAAACCATAACCACCAGACTTCCTACACATCCGGCCAAAACACCCTCTCAGCCTCCAACAAAGTCCTCCACTTCCCCTCCACCCTCCCCAAAATCCCCGCCTTCACCTTCTCCCTCTCCTCCCCTTCCGCCTTCCCCTCCAACACCCCCGCCACGGCCCGATCAATCAACCTTCCCAACTTATCCACAAACCCCTCAAACTCAGGACTGCTCCAGTTCGGGATAAACTCCTTCCGCAGCGCCCCGCCGTCCGCATCCTCCGTGTGACTCCTCCGATCCTGGCCTTTTTCCGCGGCCTGCTGGCGCGCCCAGGACCATGCGTCTAGGTAACATCGTTCTGTTCCCCAGAAGGTGAGGGCGCCTTCGAGCCAGGGGAGGGGGGGAGGAGGGGTTGTGGTGGGTGCTGCGGTGCTGCTGAAGAGGGCTTGCACGGCGGCTACGCCGGGGATATGGCTGGAGGAGGAGGGGGATGAGGCTGGCGGTGGTGGTGCGGTACCGACTGCGGAGAAGATCAATTCTAGCTGGACTAGGCCGGGTAGTTTCTCCTGCTTTTGCGCCGGCGAAGATGAAGAAGAAGGCGTAGTGTCCTGCGTGGCAGTCGCAGCAGCAGCGCCCTCAGAAGGCAAATACGGCAGTCCAAACTCAATCCCCAACTCGTACCGTTCCGCCACATCAATAAAGAACCGCTCCTCCCTGCGGATAGCCACCAGCGCCTCAGCGATCCAGTCCACGAGCTGCGTCTCAAACGCGTCCTGCGAGCCGGCCACTGCCTTGGGCAGGTCGATGGACGCGAGCAGCTGGCCGGCTGCGCGGATGTACGAGTGGATGTACAGCCGGTCGTTGGCCAGCCAGCGGCTGAGGATGTCCTTGGGCAGTCGGCCCTCGGCGCCTGCGAGTAGGAAGGGGTGTTGCGTGGCGGACTTGTAGAGATCTTCTTGGCTGGCGAGGAGGTGGGAGGTCAGGGACCAGGGAGTAGTGGGGGATCCCATGTTTTTGATGTTGAGATGATGTGTTTGCCTTGATGAGATTTGATGAAATTGGTAGTTTTTTGTGCTACGTTGATGAGTTGAGGGCCGCGAAGTAAATCTGGGCTTTAATCGTCAATCGATAGTCAACTAAACAAGACAGCGGTAGAATGGAAAAGAGAGTGAGGGAAGGTGCAAGAGGGGAAAAAAGTCACAATAGAAATGTTGCGAACTATTAGCTAGTTATAAGTTCCGTTCATGAAACTGCGGTGGTGTCAAAACACGTCATCACGCGGGGTCGCCCGAGCGCTGCTGTGACAGTCCGGCGGGCCGGCAGAGCCGCTCGGCGAATGCAACCTCATGCCGAGCTGGACGCCCCACTTATTCCGATCCGTCGCTCCGATCCGAGGCCAACACCGTCGGATACAAGAATGAGGGCCTAGGTATCGGGGATAACGTTGTTGACGGCTAGGGACGTATTAATTAGCTCTAGAAATTGTTTTATTAGGTGCCATTCTCCACTATTCTCAAGGTAAATATAAAGACGACACGCGAAGAGCACAAGTGATAAAAATTGAGACGATAGAACAGCAAAAGCAGAAACAAAAGCCCCTTGTATTCCCTCTTAAATTTCCCTTAAGATTGATTACATGGCAGCTGAAGACCCACCGAGAAAATGCTCGCGAACCTAGCGGCGAGAGCAACAACACAGCGCTCAGGACTCAGCAGCGCGTTGGTCGTTCCTTTCGGGCAACCGAAAAAAAAACCCACAATACACACACACGAACACACACGATGCCCCCGGCCCGCCAAGCAAACACCTTGAGGTGGTTTCTTCCCAAGAGCGGGTATAGACGCCTCGATCGTAATCCAGGGACCTCCAACGAGGTTCTAAAGAGTCGAAGCGAAAGAGGAGCGAATCCCCTTCGCGGCCCCGAGGTCTGCCACATAATCCCGTTCGCCAGGAACTCAGGACCCGGAAGTTTGCCATATTATCCCCTTCGCCGTGAATTCGCGACCCGGAAGTCTGTCACATCATCCCATTTACCGTCAATTCAGGAGACCAAGGCACCAACGCCTGAAAAGAAATGCATTCATCGGCTCGCGCCGGAAAAACTAACAAGGCCCCTTAGGGCAAACCCAAACCGCGCCGCGAAAACACCCACACGCCCGCCCATCCCTTCCCCTCTCCCCCTTCCCCCGGCCCTCCCCACCACGGGCCGCCTACCCGTCGATGTCCATGGCGTCGCCGCCACCACTCTCCCAACCACCAGCCCCAGCGCCAGCACCAGCACCAGCCCCAGCACCAGCCCCAGCACCAGCCCCAGCACCCCCCGCGTCCCCAACGACCCGGGCGTCGTCGATCTCCATCGCGCTCACACCAGCCGCGAGGGAAACATACGCCAGGTCGTTGGGGAACGCGGTGGCCTGACCACCACCAACCCCACCGCCCACACCACCGAAACCACCAACCCCGAAACCACCACCGAAAACACCACCACCAACGCCAGCACCACCCACGCCACCGACACCAACACCACCAGCAACAACACCGCCGACAGCCGCCTGGCCCGCCGCAGCCGCTGACGAGGGTGCGCCGCCGCTGGGCGACTCGGCGTCCTCGGCGCCATCCGAGTCCGGTTCCTCCTCGCGGAGGAAACCGTCCTCGAGAAAGGCCTCGACCGAGCTCCAGAACGGCGCGGCCACCTCGAAGGCGTCGACTGCGCGGGCCATGTGGCTGTGCGCAGCCGGGTATTCCACCGGCTGAGAATAGACGAAAAGGTTGGTTAGTAATGTGTGCCTTTTTCGTTCTTGTTGCGAGCTTCCTTTTCCCTTTGTTTCGGTCTAAGGGCTGGGGATATGTGAAGGGGAAAAGGGTGTGAAGTTAGGGGGATGCTAGGATAAAACAGGGGCCGCTCGTGCCATGGGTCTTGGAACGACAAAAGAGTGTTCTCTGGTGAAAAGAGGTAGACACCCTCCCAAAGCAGATCGTGTTTTTGTGTCATCGGAATTGCGAAAATCACCACACATGACTTACCAGACCCGCCTCCTCGCGGTCGCCCAGGTATCGCTGCCTGGCCAGCACGATCGCGACGAACAGTTGCTCAAAATGAGCAGGGAGCAGGGCAAGGCCGAGGGGGGTCTGGTTCCGGAGCGCCAGGGCAAACTCCGACCGCTCGACGTCGTGTGGCGTTTTCTGCGCGAGGTCGATGGCCGCGTCCACCAGGTTGGTGAGCGCGACCTGGACGTCGCGCTTGGACACGGCGCCGAGCGACCGGAGCGCCCTGACGACGTTGGTGTCGACGCGGCTGCGGTGGGCTACCACAGAGGACGGGTGCCTACGCCACAGGGCAAACCGGTTAGTAATGGGTATCGTAGCTTGAAGTGTATTGAAGTACTGGAAGTAACATAACGAAAATTAAACTCGTGAATACTTACCAGGTCATCCCGTTCTTGGGAAGAAACCAACGGAAGGTGTTGGCTTGGCGGGGCATCGTGTGTTTTTATTTTTTCGGTCGTCCGAAAAAATGAAAGTGACGAAAGAAGGAGGCCGTGAGGCGAAGACGAGAAAAAACGAGGCCGAAAGGAAGAGAGAGCCGAAAACAAACCAACCGCCCGAGGCGGAGAGGTCGTCGTCGTCGTTATCGTCGTCGTTCTTTTTTTTTCTTTTGTTCGGAAAAGAACCGCGAGCGAGCTCGAAAATCGGATGGCTTGTTTTTGTTGTTGTAGAAAAAAGAATCGAGGTGGAAGGGCAGGTGGGTGAGAATTTTTACATACACGCCGGAGAGGTCGGCGGGGGAAGGTACTGTGTCAAGGTTCGCGAAGCTGATGGAAACGGGCATGTTTACAACAATTGTTCAGGAACCCACAAAAATACAATAGAGCTTGGAGGCAGGTATTCAATTGTGTTGTTTCTGGTATGACTAACAATAACTTATTATGTCCCAGATTTGATTCTCAGCAGGAGACCAGGCATTGTTGATGTGATTCTATCGACTCCATCTTGATTCATTTATTCTTGGTCATGAAAGTAGCTCTGAGATTGTGAACGGGGGGAATACAACGCTGGAGAGATATAGGGCATTAGAAGATGACATGGACAATGTCTGTGTTTCCCGGCCGTGGTAAAAATACACCCACGGCTTACCACAACAAGCATGAAGCGAAGCTTGGTGATACATACCGTCACGCCGGTATTCCACACGGTCACCATCACATTAATGTTGCAGCATTTAAGCCGACGACCTGCATATGGATCGTACTTGGTCATCGGCGATACATCACGGCACAGCTTCCTGAAGGTCGGTGGCAGGGCTGGTGTGTGTGGAAGGCTCTGTGAGACTTTGTGTGTGGAAAGCTCGGTAGGTGCGTACAACTGAACAAAGGAGGGACCATCGAATACTACAGCGAAAAGAGGAGGAACATTTACGAGCCATAACACCAGGGGATGGAAGCAAAGGTGATAATTCATGTCTTGTGGCTACAACACCGCCATGTGTACATGGCGATTATACAGAACTTTGCAGATCTACTTTGCAATCTAATCGCGTGCAGAGATCTTTGGAGGATCAACCTCGCAAAGGAAACGAAGCGTTGCTACTTCACTTCTTCAATGTACATAGTATATCTCAGAAACTCCTCAGAGCTTCACTTCGATTACGGACAGCTAGAACGTGATGGGCGAGTTGGAGAACAACAAATCAAGATCGTGTGTACATGGGCTCAAAGTGTGCCTGGTACGTCATGCCGTCGGGGCAGAAGGGGGAACAGACCTCCTATTCCTTCCTCCCCCGTCGGGGGTTTATAGCCCCCCCCCGGCGTAATGGGTGTTAACACAATTCAGATGACATGCTTGGTCAAGTGGTCTATGGCTTCACCCTTCGGGCAGCCACCACTCCTGACACCGCGGGTTTGATTCCTGTGGTGGGCATTGGTCCATGGCAATTTCTATGGCGTTTGTAGGGTCGCTTGCGGCCACTACCCCTGTCGTGCACGTCTGTGGCAATGTCGTGGGTTCTGGGGGCTGGTGGGTTCTGGGGGTGGCCAAGCATGTCATCATCTTCTTTTTTGAATTTCAAATCCTTTGGTGTTGTTGTGAAGTGTCTGTCATTCCTGCTGGTGAGCTTGAAGCATAGTGGTTGCTTTATTTGCTGCTTGTGAGGCAACTCGTCTGTCGGCAGCGCAACACACCTTGCACCTCCCTTCCATACGTTTTTCAACAACCACAGCGCTTTGAAGCGACGAAAACTTGCGCCCAAACCTACCAGTAACCAATGTCATGATAATTTCTTGGTGGTGTGGTTATCCGCCCCCACTTCTGCCTTTTGCTTCAACACGTTCCATTTCGCATCACACTCAGAACATACCACACCCAACCAAACCATTTTTCTTCCCCAAATCTTTTCACAACTTCAAACTGCGATCATCAATTTGAAATTACTTTTGCCGCAGAAAACCACCAATAACCAAAACAATCGCGATTCCAGTCGCGCTTTCTCTGAGCGCAACGATCCAAACACCAAAATCAATCGCGCCTCCATAGCAGCTTCCGGATCCGACTTACACATTTACACATGTCGTTAAACGCCCAGTCTTGGCAGGGGCACGGCCCACAAAATAAGCTTGGGGGGTGTTCGGATCATCGCGGGGCGAAGTGGGGACATGGACCCTGTCCCTTGACTCCTTGACCCCCACCAGAACCAAAACTCCGCCGATCGCGACCTTCCCTGACAGCTGAAGCATGAAGGTTAGGACATGGTGATCGTAATGTTGCTAGCCTGGGGATAAGATTTTGGTTGGAAGCTGGGGGTTGGAGCGTTTTGTTGATCGGGTCACGGAGTTGAGTGTACCTACCTGATTCTGGGGGACGAGAACGTCATGGCAAAGGATGTGGCATGATCAAACTGACTGTTATCAGACACAAATTGGACAGCGCATTGTTCGCGCCGATTACCTTGCCGTATAGTGCCCAAACCAAACCAAGCATTACCGCTCGAATGCACGATCTGCAACGTTTTCGGACCCCGCTTTAGATACAAAACGAACCCCAAAGTCACTCCTTCTTCGCCTCAAACTCAGCCATAACCCCCTCATAATCTTTTGGCCCATACGGCTCCGTCATCTCAGCAAACCACCCACTCTTCCGGTGCGCACGCACGCCCAAGTCCCCTAGCAACAGGTCCAAGTACGGAATACAATCAAACACAAAATCAGGAAACTGTGAGCCGTGGCCCGCCGGGTAGCGCCAGCGACCGAAACGCGCGTGCAGCCTGGTTTCGTCGCGGACTTGTGCGAGGGATTTGCCTTTTTCTTCGGCCGCTGGTCCTGTTTCTGTTTCTGCTGCTGCTGCTGCTGTCAATGACTGACGGGGCGGCAAAACAGCCGGGGACAACCGATCCGTAAAATACGCCGTAATCCAAAGCGCCTGCACTTGCCCCCCCATCGCCGCCGAGAAATTCATCAGCATCCCCGTAAACGCGATGTCGCGCGTGCGCATGAACCGGGCCGACGGCGGCACGACGAACCGGTACAGTCCCCAGGGTGTCAACGGCGCCGAGTCGGCCACGGCCGAGGAGGACCCAATCGCGTCGTCCTCGGGCGAGGTCGCTGTAACCCCTGGGGTGCCGGTGAGTGGTGCGAGGCGCTTGTTCTGTATGGGCTGGTCGCGTAGGCGTGGGAAGCGGGAGAGGATGGTTTTGTCGGCTTCGGCGACGCTGGAGGGGGAGAAGAGCTCGTTGTCGTCGTCGTCGGGGTTGGTGCCGAGTTTGTGGGGTAGACCTAGTTCCTTGTCGATGCCCTCGGGGAGGAACTTGACGGGAGGGAGGTGCTTCCAGCCGGTTGCGCAGCAGAGCGCATCGACGTTTTCTAGCTTCCCGCCTTTGGCGAGATGCACTGTTCTGGATGAGAGGCCCTTGATATCGGCGATGTGCACGCTCACCGTGCCATTCCTAACAAGGTCAAAGAAGTCTGTTGGGTAGTTGAGGATGCCGAGGGATGTCGCGACAAACATGGCCTGACTCCAGGGCTTGAGCTTCTTGGTTTCCGGGTGGGCGTCGTACTTGTTTAGTGTGAGCACGTCGTTACCTAGGATGGACCAGAAGAAGTTGGTGATGGCGCGGCCGAGAGCGGTGCCGTGGTAGAAGTTGCGGATCCCGGTGTAGCCGTCGGCGTTGCCCCATATGCAGGGGCTGAACCAAGTCAAGAAGCGAGTGTCTAGTAGGTGTGTTAGACGTTGGGCCCGCGGGGTGGGTGTGCCTTGGAGTAAGAGAACTTACGTGCGAGCTTTTCGAGCCACCTTTTAAGTGGTGTAACATACGGAGGAGCAATCCAAGCCGGGCCGTGGCCGCTCTCTAAAAGAAAAGTAAGTGTGTCAGTCTCACCCAGCGCCAAACAAGATTGTGGGCAAGCAGGAACACTCACCTCGAATTACCCACTCCACCTTAACCCCCTTGATAGCGTACGCATACACGACATCAAATGCCGACTTGGTACCGCCAAACACGGCCACTTTCTTGGCCGTGTCCAAGTTATTCGTGTATTTTGCAAACTCACGGCTGTGATAAATCGGCGCACCGAATCCCTCCTGGCCCTCGATATGCGGCAAGAACGGTTGCGAGGTCAACCCCGTGGCCATGACCAGCTTGCGCGCAAATATTTGCTTCTCCTCACCATCTTCCCCCCCAGTCTTCACCGTTAACACCCACCCTCCGTCCGGACCATCTTGGTGCTCAGCCGTGCTAACCACCGTCTGCAGCCGGATCTTGTCGCGGATGTCAAACTTTTTCGCGTAGCTGTTCAAGTACCTATACATCACCTCACCCGGGATGTGCTCGCCGGGCTTGATGCCAAACGTCTTGGTGTCCATGGGGAAATCCGGGTACTCATAGGTCCCCAGTAAGTTGTTGGTGCGCAGGCTGGGGTACAGCCGCTCCCAGGACCACACGCCGCCAACGCTTGAACTGGATTCTAGGACGGCCAGACTCGCGTCTGGGTGTAGCTGATGGAAGGTCTTTGCGGATACAAGGCCGTAGAAGCCTGCCGGGGGTCGGTCGTGTTAGTCATGGTGGTGATGGCGATCTGTGAGTGATGCCAGATAGGGAGATCTATCTTATTCCAATTCGCTGTCGTCGTCCTCCTCCTCTGCAACACCTCAAAAGGGGTATGTTGACGGGCGCACGACTCGGAACAGGGGTTACAAAGAAAATGGAATCAACATGCCTGCTCCGACAACAACAAAATCCAGTGTCTCCATGGCTGCGAACTTGTAACCGCACCTTAACTCTCGGATTTGCTCGCACTGCGGAAAAAGTCCCGAACAAAACAAAAATGCGAGACACTTCTTGCTAAACAGTCAACGAACGTGAACAGTGCGCGAGCACGCGTGTGTTTTGCCGGAGTTGCTGAGCAGGTGATGCGCCGTCTCACGCGGTGGCGGACGAAGTTCCCGTCAGTCAGGAATCTCGCCGGTTATGGTTGGGGAGGGGGGCAGCGCCGACGAAGGGTAAAAGAGAAAAAAACGGGTTAAATCGAAATAAAAAGAAAGGATATAAGAGGTGGGTTGAGCTGGCGATCAATAGGGTCCCATTGGCGCCCAAACGACGGTTATGGGTCATCATCGCAGTGGTGGTCTAACTATGTACCTCCTGCTTATGCTAAGAGCGTGCTTACGCGAGATAGAGCTTGCTGGCGCTTGAGTGCAGCCACTTTAGGATTATCAGTCCTGGGAGGTTGCGTCTTGGCTTTTTCGGTTCTTTTTCTCATCCAAAGCCTTTCCTTGTTCGCCATGTGGCTTGGTTCAGATGAAACCCTGAAGGATTTAGAGTGGTGGGGAGTTTTGATAGTGTCCTGCGACCTGTAAAGCGCGAGTGGCCTGATGTCTTCGCAGTCCTGTCAAGCTTTTGCCGAAGAACGCTTCGGGCTGCTTTTGCTTTTCCTTTCCTTTGACCTTGATCTTCTTTCGGTTTACATTTTTTCTTCTCCTGAATGCAACCCAACTGGGTGGTTAATGAGAAAATTCCCAATGCCCCTTTTTCTTATCTGTCCCCGTTCTTGAAGGATCCTCAGCGGGCAGTGCAGCGATGCCCTCTTTCACTATGTTGACTCCTCGCCGGACTGAACACGGAAACCCTGGTTTTCACCTTATTCCGGGGCTAAACACCGTGGGATGGGCTTGGCCCAGCCGCAGCCCCTGCATTGTCCATGACCCACGAAGAGAGGGGCAACGTCGCCGCGGCTCTTTAGCTTTGGTCTTTCATGTTGATTGACCCCTTGTAAGGGTGCGGCAAACAGCGGGATGACTTGATGGATCACTGGGATACCTTCTTCAATGAGCTCGAAGGTGGTCGCGAAGGAGAGAGGGATGGAGGATTTTCTGCTTCCTCGACGAGAAAAGTTTGTGCGCGCCTCAGCTTTGCGCATCAGGTTACTTTAGCGAGCATTCCAGATCTGCGAGAAGGCGCTGCCCGTGGAACATGGGTTTGGATTTGCCGCAGCCAGGCGTAACCGAGACCGTGGGGCTCGGCTAGGTTCTTGAGGAGCCTACCAAAACAGAAGGAAAGAGCACATGTTGGCAATCGTCGGCTGGCTGCTCCATCGTGATCGCGATTGTAGTTTTGCGAGAGACCATCGTGGTGCCAGGCCCCTTGCCCATGCAGGAGCGACACGCGCAGAATGGGGGAGGTCGTCTGAGGTGTGGAGTGGGGGCCAGAAACCCCTGTCTAGCGTGGTGGGTTCAGGGTTCAGCAAGCCCCGAAGCCCGTCCCCTGTTGTCGTTCCCAAGTTTCCACACTCACATGCCATTTAACAACGCCTATCCTTGCTTTCATCCACCTCGCGCCGTGCCTTGCCCGATCCCTCCCGCTCGTCTCTGGCCGGTACGCACAACGGCCGCCTCATAATTTAACTGCCTCGGACCGGCCGACAAACGGGGTTGTTTGCGGTTGCTGGAACCTGGAGCTGCTGGTTTGGGCAACGATAGCACGTATTTGACTTCGAGACTCGGAATCCGCCCTATCGTCCCTCCAACCTGGAACTCAACTCGCTCTAACTATCAATGGGAAGCGAAGAAATAAACAAGGGAACGTTGACCGAGGTGCCGAGAAACAAAAGAAGCAAAGAATCAGCACCAGTTAACCAGGCCAACCCGAGGGGCTCGCAGTAAATCATGGAGCTACTCCACTAACGGTTTAGACGGGACAAATTCCTCCACGTACAGCCGCCTGAGTCTGATGGAACTCGATATCGCGGCCCACCGATGAAAATTAGGGCTCCCCAAGCTTGGAATTACATCGACACAGTACATACACGTGTACCCAACATTGGCCGGCGGGTTACAACCTCTGAGAGTGGGTTTCGTCCAGCGACAACATTACGGCCATTCTACAAGTCATGTCTCGGTTTTCTTCACATTGCGGTCTTACTTGTACCGATGCGGAATTGCGAAGGGAACTAACGGCTGACTGGTGGCCCCCACGCTTTTAACAGCTTACACTAGTTCTCTGCTTCTCGCTCATCTTCATTCCCGCAACCTTGACAGCCTCGAGACAGCCTTGTGGTTTTGTACGCCTATTCCGCGCTGTTAGTGTAGTTTCGCGTTTCCCAATGGAGGGCCCCCTGAGCCCGCGCCAGTCGGCTCGCTAGCGACTACCACACCCCCACATCAACTGCCGCAACCTGAGGGCCGGGTTGAAGGGTCGTTCTTAAGTCTTGGCCAGGCCCTGTCCCTGTCCATGACCATGTCCTCTAGGGCCCTAAGGGGCCGGACTCGAGACCCTGATGAGGAAGTTACATTTTGGAATCAACAAACTTTTCGTTCGCCACCCACCATTTTCTTTGTTTCTTTTGTTTCCTATTTCTCTCCTCTCGTCCCCGTCACCATTGGTGGACGCCGTCCATGACCCCTTTCTACACACATAGTGTAGTGTACACTAGTACACTAGAGCCCGGATCATGAGGTGATGGTGGCACCGAAGAAACACTCCACTCCAACGAAGCACAGCTGCAGCTTGCCGTTTCGAGTCTCGGGGCTTGATCCCTGGTTCACCTTATGTCTCCCGACCCCTGACCCTTTCCTTGGGCCCCCACGATGGCGCGCGGTCGGCTCCTCTCGTCCGTGGTATTCTTGAACGACCGTTCAAGAGACTGCCGGCACTGAGAGGCGAGGCGTTGGCGCAGAAAAGGGGCAAAACGACCTGCAGCTGGAGGCGAACTGCCATGGGTAGTGCAGTAACTGCACGTGTAGCCTGTTCGCAGCTGGTATCTGGTGTGCTAGTGGGACACTGATGTTTGCTATCCCAACATATGTTTCTTATTGTTTCTTTCTCGTCTGTTGCTTACACCACCCGTCGATCTAGCAAGCTAAAGATGCTTCTCGGTCTCACCACCCGCATCCGGGGGCCGAAAACCCCCTCGCCGATCTCCTTCGCACCGAACCGAGGGGGAGGTTTAGGAAGGCAGAAAGCGTGCTTCTGGACGTCAGGCCCTCTCCAAGTCTTCTTTTGACCCCCATTTATCCTTGCCTCCCTGTCCTCCTGCCCTGTATGCTAGTGTCGTCTCTCAGGAAAGAAACCGATTTGTCCCACATCCTCTTCAACCTCGTCCGCCTGTTGGCCAGCCAGGTCCCCATAATCACCCCATTGCGTAGTTATCTTTCGCGGGACCGGTCGTTTCTTGCTTGAATCCGCATTTCTTTTTCAGAAACCCTAGCCTATACTGTCCTTCGCCTCAAACTCAACACACTTCTACGAACCCTGGGTTCCCATGAGGCCGATCGCGATATCATCTACAGTTATCGGAATGGGTGGCTAGCCACCCACGTGGGTGTTCCTCGTTTCTCCTTTTCGGTTACGAGCATTCGCTAGGAAGATCGAGAGGACTCCTGAATAAAGGAGGAAACATCCCTCGTGTATTGGGCTGCGGCGAGCCGAGATCCGGTCTGTACAACTACCCAACTTTTATTCACCACATCCATTCTTTTCATCCACGCTCGTTTTCTTGGCTGCAGACGCCACTGCCTTTTTGCTTCGGTAGGCGTCGAGGTCTCACAGCCACGATATCTGCAACCGCTACAAGCGGGATACACGGTGGGCTTCAGCAACGACTTCTCAACCCTCTTTTGAACCCCATTTGTCGACGCCACTATGGAAGCCTTCGTGCGGGAAGCGTTTATGCTTCTCGGCATTGGTCTGTTTGTTATTGGCCTTCGCCTGTATGTTCGGATTAGTGCGGTAGGATGGAAGCGGCTCCATGCTGATGATTATCTCATGGTTGTGGCGGCGGTACGTTAACCATGTCTTTTTCCGGGTCGTGTCCTACTTCTTCCGCCATATTTCCTCAGCCTTATTTTCTGCAAGCGGAACATCTCTGAGCTGACTTCGCTCTTTTGGCATTTTAGATAGCGTACTCGATCGAGACATATCTCGCCTATTCGGTGGGGGCATTTTGGCACGGGCTAGCCAACAATGCCATGACGGACGAGCAGCGTCGGCTGCTGGACCCGGGGAGTGAGGAGTACCACTTGCGGTAAGCAAAACATCGGACATATGCGAGGGAATATGAAGACTAATTTACGGGAACAACAGAGTCAATGGCTCCAAGACGCAGGTAGCCGGGTGGTCGACTTACACGTTTTTGCTTTGGGTCATCAAGGCGGCCATGTGCACGTTTTATCTCCGTCTTACGGTATGGTCTCCCGGTTCGGGTTTATGCAGCGCATGAACGTGGCACGAAAAAAGAAAAACGACATAGCGGCTGACGGTAGAGTAGGACGGTCTAGGTATGGAGAAGCGCATCTACGCCGGCTTCGTGCTCATCGTGGCGACTTGGATTGCTGTGTTATTCTCTATTCTCTTCGGGTGCTATCCGTTCGAAAAGAACTGGCAGATTTACCCCGACCCTGGGAGTACGTCTGCGATAGACCTCCTTGTGTTGGTGGACATTCACTAATAGAAACAGACGCCTGCCAACCCGCCATCTCCAAGATTGACATCTTTGTCACGGTCGTCCTCAACGTCGTCACAGATCTCTATCTACTCAGCATCCCCATCCCCATGCTCTGGGGCTCCTCACTGCGGCCAATGAAGAAGGCCGGTCTGATTTTTATATTCTCCGGCGGCATCTTTGTCACGGCAGCGGGTATCCTGCGTTGCGTCCTCATTCTCACCGTACGTCCCTCTTCCCCCACAAAGCCTCACTTCAGTATCATCTGACCAGCATCACCAGGACCCCGTCAACGGCGCGCAACAAGCCGGCTCCTGGGCCGTCCGCGAAACCTTCGTCGCAGTCGTCACCTCCAACCTCCCCATGGTCGCATCCGTAATCGCCAAATGCTTCCGCCCCATCCTCGGCACCCTCCGCTCTCTCTCCACCTCAGCCCACAATCACAACAAGCCCTCCAAACTCTCCGGCAGCGACGGCGGCATGGGATTTCATCTCGAAAACAAGAACCCGCGCCGCGGTATGGGCCCGCGCAGCGTGCACCCCATCCCGAATTTCACGATGAACGGGAGTGATGAGGAGATTTATGGCGGTGCGGCTGGGGGCACTGATGGCGAGAGCGGACATACCACGGCGTATGACGAGACTGATCTCGAGGCTGGACATCACCATCATCATCATCAACATCATACCCACCCTCCCCAGCAGCAACAGCCACCGCTTCCACCAAAAACCTCAGGATCCATCACAGCCACCGTTCCACCGCAATCCCCAATCCGTGAAGGCGTCATCGTCAAGCAGACATCTGTCGAAGTAGTCGAGACCACAACAACAGCGACAACAAAAAGGGGGGGTATGCTGGTGGGTGCGGGTATGGGTATGGGTGCGGGTATGGGTATGGGTGCGGGTGTGGAGGATGTGGGGGATTATTATTTGGTGAGGCAGTCTCAGCGGGATGCGGAGAGGTTGGCAGAGTTGGCGCAGGGGCAAGGACAGCTAGGCGCAGGGATAGGGGGGTTGAGGAAGGGGAGTGTTGGGGGGAGGTAGAAAGATGTGTGAAGTTGGGATGGAGTTTTGAGTTTAGGGGTGAGAAAAAAGGGGGCGGTTTGTTTACGATAGGGGCAGTTTATTTACGATAGGGAGTGGTTGTCTGGTTTGTATTTGTTCGGCGGGGTTGTATTGTACTATGTGATTGACACCTCAAGGTTGCTTCACGGGGTAAAGGTGACATCCCAATTCCTAATATACCTGATTCGGTCTTGGTCGCGGGGTTCCTTTTTTAAAAATACAAAGCTGAAATGTTGTTGCAAGGGCGCTCGGCGGTTTACACTAGTGCAGTACATGCATCGCAGCTGCCAAGCAGAAAGCCATTAATAAGGTGCAGTGGATCGGATCGGACTCCCATCGCTTGCACGAACGAGTCTCGGATGACTGAGTCACCATTCTCTTCCCCAAAACGGTGTCCGAGGAATTGCAGAAGAGAAACAACTGTAGATAACAACGTGTTGTCCTTTTTCTTTCAAAAACGGGTGAATTTCCCATATTTCCCCTCTTTGCGACAGCCTGCTTTATTCCGGCCATCGACATTGAGCACCAAGCAAACATACTTCACAAGATATCAACAAGACATCATCATCAACAACACAATATCACAACACCCGTTAACTTACAAGTCACGCACCATGGCCGACACACCCGCCCCAGGCCCCGCCCTCCCCGTCTCCTGTCCCTGCGGCTCCGTCTCCTTCACCACGCCCCCCCTCGCGACCCGCATCGCTTACTGCCACTGCACATCCTGCCGCAAACAATCCGGCTCGGCCTTCGGCGCCTCCATCTACTACCCAACCCCGATCTTCTTTGACACCCTCCCCGCCGACCTCCTCTCCCCGTCCTCTGGCCTGTTATCCATCTACGAATACCCCACCGACAGCGGCAACACGATGCGCGGGTATTTCTGCCCGAAATGTGGCACGCGCGTGTTTAATGCGGTGGTGCTGCCGGATGGGAAGACGTTGAGGGAGGTGGTGGCTGTTAAGGCGGGGTTGGTGGATGATGTGGGTGAGGGGGGGTTGGGGTGGAAGGGCCAGAAGGGGGTGCATATTTTTACGAAGTCGGCGGTTATGGAGTTGGCGGAGGGGTGGGAGTGTTATGAGACTATGCCGGGGGAGGGTAAATAATTTGTTATTTGGAGGAGGAACTAGGATGAGTGCGACGAGTTGGTTTGAGATTCAGGGTTAGGGTATATTACGTGGAATTGAACTCAGCGGTGCCGTTCAACTCGTGTCAAATCTGTTAAATGAGGCAATGGGTCAATGCGTGCATCTATTGATTCAATGATGACATTTAGAGTCATTCCCCTTTCCATTGCGACATTCTGTCGGGAAAGCATCTCAAACCCAAGTACACGAGAAGGCCGAGTCGGGCTCGTGCACACCCATCCCTAACCCTACATTGAGTCACAGCGACCCACTGAGCCCCACGCTGCTTGACCCTGGACAGCCCCTCCACCGAGTCGCAATCCCCTCTAAAGCCTCCCGTCCCGCGTCGTAGCCTGAGATGCGGCGTCCACTCGTTTCCCTCGCCCAAACCGTCCGCGCTTCCTATCTTCACACCATGGCTCCCGGTGGGTGACCGCTGTCCACTCCCGTTGACAAAAAAAAAGAAAGAAAAAACTGACAAACGTAGTCCGCGATCCCCGCCCCGTCGTCATTTCGGGCCCGTCCGGCGTCGGCAAGGGCACGCTCTACAACCTACTCTTCCAAGTGCGTACGCCTTACGATTGATCTCGAATCCTCCTCCCTTCCGAATGATACAATTAAATTCCGGTCTCCTGACACTCTTCCAGAGACACCCCGACACCTTTACGCTCTCCGTCTCGCATACCACGCGCGGCCCGCGGCCTGGCGAGCGTGATGGCGTCGAGTACCACTTCGTGACCAAGGAGGCATTCCTGGAACTCAAGGCGCAGGATGGGTTTATCGAGAAGTACGCCGAGCACACCCACATTGACAACATAAACACGCAGAAAATACTAACGACCGACAGCGCCCAATTCGGCGACAACCTCTACGGCACCTCCAAAGCCACCATCCAAGAACAAACGGCCAAAGGCAAAACCGTAGTCCTGGACATCGAAGTCGAAGGCGTCAAACAGATCCAAGCCTCGAAATTCCCCGCGCGGTACGTCTTCATCGCGCCGCCGTCCGAGGCCGAGCTGGAGAAGCGGCTGCGTGGGCGCGGCACGGAGCAGGAGGCGTCGATCCAGAAGCGGTTGAAGCAGGCGAAAGTGGAGTTGGAGTATGCTAAGGTGGAGGGGGTGCATGATCGGGTTATTGTTAATGATGTAAGTCCCTACTTTCCCCTTCTCTTCGCGTGGAGTTGGTTTTTGGAGGAGGGCGGAAGATGCTGACGGTTTGAGTTGCAGGATTTGGACAAGGCGTACAAGGAGCTGGAGGAGTTTGTGTTTGGGGAGCAGGCGAGTGCGTAGATTTTGGGATAGACTGATGCGAAAAGAGTTGTTTGCGCCTGATCATTAGATTTGCCTTCGGATTCTTGCTTTATTTTGTCCCTTGCTCCTTCTGAAAGTTATCAAAAGGAGAGATACCTACCTCGAGTGAGTTCCCATTATCACAAAAGACATGATACCACAAGGTCGTATTGATAGCAGTGTACTATGTAGCCGAGCAGCACCACCTCTCAACTGCCGGCCCCCACAACCTTCCTTACAGGGATTAAGAAGCACAACATTCCATGGTGTCCCCTCTGTCATCTGTCCTCTGTCCAACACCAAAACCAACACCCAATGACCACCTGCAACCAACCAAAACCGTCCAACCCGCCTCTCCTCGGTCGCCTTTCACCCGCGGGTTGCCCTGGCCCCCCTAAAAATCCCAACAACCAGGTTGCTTGTCGGGGATTTTTCACCCCCGCAATTTGTGGTCGCCGTCCGAACCCCGCATGCGTCGGAGGAAGCAACCCCAACGAGAGCTTGGCATGGGGATCGCGTGCATGGAGGATGTAGGAGCTTTTGTATTGATGGCGCACGACATGGACTGTGTTTGGTCTCGGGTCGTGGTGAAAGATAGCCGAGGATGGGCAATCCTTCCGGCTGGGTTGCGGGTGTAGTGACTTGAATCGGGGGGTTGGATCGACGCTGTTGACGGAGGGGGTCTCGAGGGGGTAGCTGCAATTATAAAGACGGCCTCGCCGTTTATTATCCATGCCCGACTTACACAGATTTGAGTCTCTCTCACTGAGGGCTCTATCAGTCCCGACACATCCCCGACATCACAAACCAAACACCTCAAGACAGTCTCACAACGAAGAACCACCATGGCCATCATCGGCGCCAAAGAAGAGCACGTCGACCCGCGGCTCACCCGCATCGCCCAAGCGGACACGATACCATGGTACCATAAACCGAACCTACGCTTCCTCTACCTGATCCTCGTCCCGACAGCCCTGGGTGTCGAGTGGACGTCCGGCTTCGACTCCTCCATGATGAACAGTCTTCAGGCTGTGCAATCATGGGTAGACTGTCCGTCCCCTCTTTCTCTTCCCCCCTTCTCCTTTGCGAGATAATAGATACTGACACGAGTCAGACTTCGACAACCCCACCTCATCCCGCCTCGGTCTCCTCAACGCAATGTACTCACTCGGCGCCCTAATGGCCATCCCCTTCATCCCCACCATCAGCCAACACCTCGGGCGTCGGCACACCATCCTTCTAGCCTCCTTCATCATGGCTTTGGGGGCTGGTCTCCAAGCAGGCGCCATCAACTCGGACATGTTCCTCGCCTCGCGCTGGGTGCTGGGTTTCGGCATCCCTTTCGCTATCGTCAATGCCTCGGCGCTGATTGGGGAACTGTCGTATGCGAATGAACGCGCGGTCATGACGAGTTTGTTTAATGCGTCGTGGTTTGTGGGCGCGATTGTTGCTGCGGGCACGACGTATGGGACGTTTCAGATGGAGTCTACGTGGGCGTGGCGGCTGCCGAGTTTGTTGCAGGTGGTGCCGAGCGCGTGTCAGGTGGGGTTTATGTATTGGTGTCCCGAGTCGCCGCGGTGGTTGGTGTCAAGGGATCGGGGGGAGGAGGCGATGGAGGTGTTGAGAAGGTATCATGGTGAGGGGTTAGAGGGGGAGGAGTTTGTGCGGTTGGAGTTTGCGCAGATTCAGGGGACGATTGCGTTGGAGAGGGAGGTGGCAGGGAGGTTTGTTTGGGCGGATGTGGTGAGGGATGCGGCGATGAGGAGGAGGTTTGTGATTGCGGCGGTGGTGGGTTTTTTTACGCAGTGGAGTGGGAATGGGTTGTTGAGTTTTTATATGAAGAAGATTTTGGCGTTGGTCGGGATTACGGATGATCGGACGGTGCAGAAGGTGATTTTGAGTAATACGTGTTGGGGGTTGATTAATGCGGTGCCCATTGCGTTGTTGGCGCCGAGGTTTCCGAGACGGAGGATGTTTTTGGTGTGTACGATTGGGACGGCCGTGGTGTATACCGTGTGGACGGTGGCGAGTGCGCGGTCGGCGATTGAGGGCTCGGCGGCGGCCAGTATTCCGGTGCTGGTGTTTATCTTTGTTTACTCGCCGTACGTTCTTTCTCTCTTTCCCCCTTTCTCTTTCTCTCCATCAACCCCTATCTCTCTCTCACCACAAACATTCCCTCTCACGCTCTGTCAAGACAATACTAACAATACTTACTGTGCAATAGCTTCTACAACATCGGCTGGAACGCCCTCGCCTACACCTACATGGTCGAACTCTTCCCCTTCCAGCAACGCGCCAAGGGCATCGCAGTGGAACAACTCACGGTCCGGTTCGCCGTCTTCTTCAACACATATGTCAACCCCGTGGCCCTCGACGCCATCGGCTGGAAGTACTATATTGTCTACTGCGTGTGGATCTTGGTCGAGATCGCGACGGTGTACCTTCTATTTCCGGAGACGCACAACCGCACGCTGGAGGAGTTGAGTTTTATGTTTGAGGGAAGGGAGGTACAGGAGCGGGTAGCGAAGAATGTGGACAAGTTACAGGTGGAATTGACGGAGAGGGGGGCTAAGGAGACTGCGGTGTAGTTTTCTTGGTTTTTGATGTAGGTTTTTGGGTTCACAATCACAAGTCGGTGGCCACTCACATCTTATAATCTATCGAGCAATTCACCTACATACATCACTTACCAGAGAAACTTATACTTACTGCTACTCACCCTCATCGTCATCCGCCCTCTTCCTCTTCCCTTTCCCCCCTTCCTTCCCCTTCCCCTTATCCTCCTTAGCCTTCCTCCTCCTCTTCTTCGGCGGCGCATCCTCCGCCCTCTCACTCCCCACAACCTTCGCCTCCAACAACATCGGATACAAATTCACAAACGCCTCAAAAACATGCTCCTCCTCCTTCGCCCCGGTCAACACCACCTTCCCCGTACTAAACACCAAACACTTCAACCTCGGCCTCACCATAGTATACACCAACCCGGGAAACAACTCCGGCTCATAACTCGCCGACTGCCGATACAAATACGCCAGCCTTTCTAGTCGTACCAAAAACCGACAATCCGCCGACGCCACATAATTCTGCACCTTGAACTCCGTAAACTTGACACCCGGAAACCCGCACTTCTGTATCGCGCGCGCATGCCTCCGCCCAGCCAACCGAGCCAAATCCCGGGACTTGGCCCCCGTGATGACGACCTTGCCAGAGGCAAAGATTAACGTGGTGGAGTGCGGTTCGCGGATGCGCATGATTACCGCGTGGAATTTGCGCCGGTTGAACTCGACGTTGCGGGCGTGTTGGGCGACGGTGTCGAGGTTGATGCGGCAGGTTAGGTTCGCGGTCGCTACTACGTTTGTGAGGGCTGGGACGGGCCAGTGTGGTTGGGCGCGGGATTGCCAGGAGGAGCGGCGGGGTTCTTGGGCTGGTTCTGCCTCTGCTTCTGCTTCTGCTTCTGCTTCTGCGACTGCTTCTGCGACGACATCTAGGTCTGGGTCTGCATCTGGGTCTAGTTCTATTGGGGGCTGAGGTTGGTTTTGGGGTGGTGCTCGGGATGAGGAGGCTTGAGCTGGAGCGGGATCTGAATCTTCTGCACGGCGTGCTCGCTTTTTTGGTGACATGTTACTTACCTTGTGGATTGTTATCTTTTACTATTACTTACTGGTAGTCTTGTCTGTTGTGGTTGAGTCAACGTCTAAAGATCGGGTGTGAGCTATCGGATTATTTACGATTCTTAAACAGGCTCATTATACATAAAAGTAGCGGACCGTAGGCGGGCAATATAAGCTATATCCAACAAAGACATTGTGAACAACACTGCAGAACAGCAACGCACACACTCTTTGTCTAGCACAGATAATGCTTTGTGCTGCATAAACTGCATGAACAGCATGAACAGCAGTGGAGTGCGGCAAGATAAGGGACAAGACTGCTGAGAAATATCTACGTACATGTGTGCATGTATGTACATGTACGTATGACGCTTCTCGGGCATGTCGGGTATGTAGCAGATGCATGGCATAGCCAAAGCTCACGTCATGGCGACTCGAGTTTTCCATTACCTCAAGCATGGTCCTATAACCTAGAACTTGACCGTTTCCTTCTCTTCCTCTCTCATCCTCTTTTTCTTCTGTCTCCTCTGTGTTTCTGACAAGAGACAGACCATCTCGACATCTCATCCTCCGGCTTCAACCCGGACGCCACTCTCGGGCACGCTCCGTCATGCCGTTCCTCTCTTCCCTCTTCCGTTATCAACGGAAGCGCTCCTTGGAGGATGAGCCAGAGCACAAGCCCAAACAGCGTGCCCATCTCTCACTACCCACCTTCCCCGGGTTCGGCCACTCCTCGGGCAACAACGCCCATTTTTCGCCGTTCAAGCCGACACTCCATGCGGACAGCGCCGCCAGCGCAGCCAGTCCCGGGACTACCGAGCCCAAAAGTACTACTACCCACCTCCCCATTTATCAGAGCTTCACGTCGTCCCGCCGTGATGATTTCTTCGCCCTCCGCTACCAGCCGGAGGACCCGACCCCGGGTCTGAACCAGGACAACAACGGGGAGTCCAGCACCTCCGCCCAGCGCAAGAGCCCCCGGGTGTCGGCTATTACGGACCTGGGCAAGCAAGAGTTCCTCTCCCCGAAGGATGACGGGCTGGCGTCAAAAAATCCCGTCTTTGACGAATCTGTGGCACTGGCCAAGTACTACCAGTCCATCATCCCGGATTACCGCACCATGTTCGCCAGCTCTGACGACGACCAAAGCGTCAACAACAACGTGGTATCCGAAAACGAACCCCAGCCGCGAAAGCGCCAGAAGCAGGAGCAGCAGCAGCAGCCAACCACCCACTCCCCGCTTCTCAACGCCGGGTCCAAACCCAAGGACCAGACAAGCGCACCGTCGCCGTCTCCGTCGCAGTCTCCGTCGAGGAAACGGACCAACGCCCTAAAGAAAAGACCCCCCCACCGACGCCGGGACACCCCTTCACCTCCTAATGCCGTCGTGTTCCGTCTTTCTCCGGGGTCGTCGACTCCTCCGCCCCCGTCGTCGTCGTTCACCTTTCTGCCCCCGGTATCAACCGCTGCTCCTTCGGCTCCCAACGCTAAGACCTCCCACGGTGAGACCTCTCACGCCGAGGCTTCTACAACCTCCCCCTCAGCGGCCTCCCCTTCGGCAGGCACATTCTCCCCCCCGTCGGCTATCAACACCGGGGTAACCACCCCGACGACCACCACTCCCGCAGTCGCCAGCAGCCCTACCTTCATGGACGTGGACGACAACGGCGATAACAACGACGACACCATGGAGATGGACACCCCGGCCCCCGCCCCGGACCCGGCAACTCCTCATATTCCCCCGCGCAACCCCAACCGTCTCTCACAGCAGACCCAGAGCCTCATCAGCCACCCGCAGCCGACCCTCGGCCAACCACAAAAAAGTGAGGTCTGGCCGATGATGGAGATGGAGGTGGAGAGAGAGAGGGGCAGGCCCCGGTTTAGGTCTCCTTTCCCTGCTACCATCGCCGTTGCTATTGCTGCGGCCGAAGCCTCAAGCGTGGGAAGTGGTAGTCCTGCTACCGACCCCTTTGCATCTAACCCAGTTCAAGAGCCAGAGCCAGAACTAGACGTGGATATGGACGGCCCGGACCCAGGCGTAGCCACAGCGGGCGCGGACGTAGACATGCCAGACACAAACCTGACCCAAGAGACAAATCCCATCATCGAGGACAGCGAAAACACCAACGACGACCCCCGCATCTCCCGCTTCCTCCACGGCCGGGATATCTCAGCCGGTTTGGAGCTGTGCCAGGACATGCTGGTTGAACAGATGACTGCTGCTTTTGCTTCGCTCAGTCATACCAACGATACCAGCAGTACCAATGCTCACGGTCCTCTGATAGGTGGTCCTTCGGTATCTGGGTTTGGATCCGGGTTTGGATCTGCTCCTGCTCCTGGCTCTGGGTCCGGGATAAGAACGAGAGACCGGTTGAATGCGCTGCTGCTGAAGGAGGCGTATGAGGGACTGCTGAAGCGGTGTCGGGAGAACACAGGGACACAGCCCAGGATGGGAGAGGCGGTGCCTGTTTTGGAGCACTGGCTGGAAGTTCTGGGGCGGTTGGAGAGGGGGTGATTCTCTCGGATGGTTCAGTCTGGGCTTTTTTGGTTGGTGGCTTTGTTAGATAATCTGGGGCTTTGTTGGGGTTTTTGGATTGTTGTGTTGGTAGTTTGTTGTTGCTCTTAATGCTGCGTGGTCTGTGTGAAAGCTCCGAGGATCTTTGTTCGGACGCATTGTTTAGAAAGATGGGATGGAAAGGAATACAGACTCACGTGGCTCGCAATATAATGGAATTGTGAACAGAACGGTGCTTGTCATTCGCTGTCGTCGTCTGACGTGGGAGAGATTTGATGATACCAATATCAACTATCCATCCGGAAAGAAGCCATCCGATCCGAGGTTAAAACGTAATTAATTACCTGGTATTACACAGATAACAAATTTTCATAAAACTCCAGCCTAAGCCGATTAATATTAAACATGATAATTGATTAAATTCAAGTCTTTTTTGAGAACATGAAATGTGCTATACCTTGTTGGGTGGTTGTTTGCAGGCCCGAAGAGTAATTGTGTAATCAAATAACTAGGTACCTACCTTAGGTACCTAGTTTTGTACCTAATTTATTGGTGGGGGCTAAACTTGCCTACTCAAGTTCCCAACCTACCCCCAAACCAAACTCAAGAACATCCATCACAGAGCATGACCTTCCAGACTTGGTCACAGGAGCGGTCTGATTTTGATACCCTGCTCTATTCCCCATTCTGGGTGCGTCGGGCTTTCCAACTTCTTCGTCTGAAGGTTACTGTTTCTGGGTTTCCTCTCGCGAGGCCCCGAACCGCACCATATCGCCCCGTGCTTCGCTCTCTACACACTCATTGCATTGCCTGAATACCTCATCAAACTCATTGCCTCCCTCATGGACTCCTTCGCCAGCTCGCCCACCGGCTCGCCCCCCGGGATGAAACCACCATTTATCCTAGCTTCCAACTCTCCCCCACATTTCACTTTCTGGCATCCACCACCGGATCCAGAGAAACCAGCCTGTCCGTACCAAGCGGGCTTTACCGTGGAAATTAAGCGGCACACTCCCCCTCCACCCTTTGGTGACCCCCATTACGGCCCGGGACCATGGCCAGAACGAAACGACGTGGACCTGGAGGCAGTTACTCAGACCGAGCTTGTTCTGGCACACCCCCCCTTCGAACACCTAAACACCGTATCATCCTCATCCTCGTCTCCCGCAGCCAGAACCACGGCCACGGCCACGCTTACCATCCTCAAGCCTCTCGCCGTAGACGACGGGCGGGGTGCCCAGCTGGTCGTTTGCTCCGTCACCCCAAGCCCTTGCCCTTGCCCGCAAGAGTCTAATAATGACGGGCACGGGGAGTTTGTCGCAAAGATCTTTGATCCACTCTACTACTCCTTCGAGTGCCCACATGCGATGAGCGAGGCCGACGATACCCCTTGGCTAGCTGACGTTGACTACTCGCACGAGGCCGCAGCACTCGATCATCTCGAGGGGGTAATGCGCCAGGGTGACGGCCGTACAGGATTGGGCTTGGCTGCCCCGAGGTACTATGGTTCTTGGACTTTCACCTTGCCCATCACGCACGCGGGAAAGGAGGTACAGCGATCTGTCCGCCTAGTTCTGATGGAGCACATCAACGGCCACTGTATCCGGTCTGTTTCCCTTGACCCGGACCTACTCTCACGGTATACCGAAGCAGATCGTCTTGACATCCTGGCTGCGGTACTAGATGGCAGTGTCAGACAGCGGCACGCAGGCGTTGATCAACGCGATTTGGCCGCACGCAACGTCATTCTACGGTCTGCGCCCATTTCTTCACCTTCAGGATCCAACAAACAGCAGTCCCTGCCACAGCCTGTTATCGTTGATTACAACAGAGCCGTGGTATTCGAGCTTTCTCGTCTTGGCAAGCGTCCCTGCCAGTTCGCAGAGCTCCCGCAAAATCCTATATGCATCTACTGGGGCATGATCCTGGACTTTGGCGGCTGGATACCGCTCGAGTGGCAAGAAAGTCATGAACTTTATCAGGAATGGTTGAAAGAACGGTTTGGGGGAGAGGCTGCTGGACAATATGCACCTGTTGACGTCGAATTGAAAATTTTAACACCCTCAGAACCCTCAGAACCCTCAGAACCCTCAGAACCCCCAGCACCCCCAGCACCGACCGACCGAGGTACAAGTTCCCCCGCAAGGCCTGCTACTGTTAATAACGTTAATGGTACGACGACTGCTATGAATACCTACCACCAACAGCAGCAGCAGCAGCAGCAGCGGCCGACTGCGGGGGCGATGACCAATGGTGGAAACGGTGCCGGTGCGCAACCGCAGCGGAACAAGGGCGCACTCAAGGACGTCGCACCGCCGCCGACACTGCCGCCGGACTTTAAGGTGTACTGGCCGATTCCGCTGCCCTGGGAAGATCCAGCGCAGCCGGAGAAGCGGTGATTGTTCGAGTGTGGAGTGTGTGTGTAGGGGGAGGGGGGTTATTTCTGCGTTTCTGAAAGGGGGGACAAGAAGAAGATACAAATAAACGTTCATCTTTCCGGGATTTGGATAATTAGCGCTGACTACCTGAGACGTGAACGAGTCATATAATAGTTCGCCTTGCAAACCGCTTGACGCTTGATCTGCAACTTGCTCATGGTGATTTATCTGACTAAGTACCTTACCAACCCCCCAATTGAAGACCCTCTCTTTCTCCCCTAAAACGCTAAACCGTCACATCCACCAACGGCCAGTTAATCCCCTTATCCGCCGCTCCCGTATTACCCAGCCCCGCGCAGCTGTACAGCCCGACATCATTATTCTCCACTGCGCGCATGTACACCAGGTCGACACACTCCTCTGTTATCGTCAGCTTCTCTTCTTTACCAGTCATCCATGACACTGTCCGGGAACTTATATTATATGGTCAGGGTTATTAAAGAGTGGGTAAATAAGAACATACTCTGCCCCCCAGCGTCCAGCGCAATCCGGCCGTCCTCCATGACAAACCAGTTCTGCGACTCGGCGTCGTCGGCGCACTCGTTGACGTAGATCTTGCCCATGTCGACCCAGTTGGCTGTAGTAGAGTGCTGTTAGTCTATCCTCATCTCTGTGCCTTCTTTTATCACACATTGTCTTCCCCCTGGCTCTCTCCTGTATGATCATGATTATTTCTCGCTCTGGGTCAAATGTATACGACTCACCCTGCTCACCACCATCCAAACACAACGTAGTGTTCGCCGCCTGGATCTTAGTCGCCCCGTCCGTCAGCCACCACTGCTGCTCAGGGGTATCCGCGCGCGTCTTGCTGTGATTTGAAAGTGATCATCGCGGTCAGCCAGGCATTTCAATTTCTCTGCAGGTTGGCTGACGATAGCATAGCATGCAGTCGACATCAGCCCTGAAGCTAGGTAATGACATACACAATAGTCGTGGTCCCAGCCGTCGCCTCCTTAGCCACAATCACAAACTTCGGGTCCACGTTCGACGTGATGTACACGGTGCGGTAGCCCTCGGGGGCTTGGGCCAGACCTGTCGCAGCTAGGGCGAGGAGGAGGACTGAGGTGCCTAGCATTTTGGGGGAGATAGATGTTGTATGTTGTGTGCGGGTTGTGGAGTTGTTTGGGGATGGGCATCGGGAGGGAAGGGTTTGTTAGGGGGGCGGATGGGTGGTCATATGGGCTGGGGATTGGAGATAGACACCGAGCTGGCTACTCAACTCAAGAATCACCCCCTCAATTTACACGACGTCTAAGATGCGTAACTAAGTAATTGATTATTACCCACGGAGCGATTCACTACACCCATACCCCGGGTTCCACCAATCTAGTGATATCAAAAAGGATGGTTTGCGGTAGCACTTCAGTCCAATCACCCCTTTGCATAGACGATTGATGAAAAAGCCCCATGTCCCCGGAGATCGGCAGATCATCTTGTCGTCCGAAATAGGGTTGCGCATATTGCAGTCTATGTTCAGACCCTGCTGTCCTCTAGAATTATTCCGGTTGGTCAAAACTTAGCGTAGTTTGGGTTTCTCGGAGGTTAACCACAACGCTGGGGGCTAAATCTGGCTCCGCTTAAAACCAGATAATCAGTTTGATTCCCTTGCTGCGCAACCCACGACGGGTCGGATAAATTCGAGTGTGCAACCCCGGAATCATGTCGCGTTCGGCATGCGCTAAGTGCCAGGCTTCTTGTTCGGTGTCGGGACTTGATATAGGACTTGCTCTGCAGACCTGTGATCTAATCAGCGGCACATGGGAGCTGGAAGGTCCAGGGTGAGCTCTGTCGTTGTTCAATGGTAGTTATAGCTCGGGAGGATATCCAAAGAAACCCACTTTCCTACGTCCCTACGAGATATCGCAAGACACTTAAATCAAAGCAGCCACCAACCCAGCCACCATCACGCCCATACCAACCCTCAATGAAGCACCCGCGTTCCCGTCATCAGTTCCACTCTGGCCGTTCTCTCCCGACCCAGCATCGCCACTGCCGCTGCCATTGCCATTACCACCATTACTGCCGCTCCCATTTCCATTCCCACCCGCCCCCGACGCCGACTCAACCGCCAACGGACCCAGCACCGCAGCAAGCGCATTGATTTCAACCGGCGCACCGTCAAGCTTCGCATTCTGATCCGCCGCATGGCCCGTCCAGTCGAATTTGCACTCCCGACCGCTCTTGCCACCAGAGCATGTCTTAGCCGTAGCCTGTGCAGTAGCGCGCAGCGCCTGGCCGACGCCGTGGTCCGGATCGCGCAGCTCATCCACAAGCACCGCGGCGCCGGCCAGCGACCGCAGGGTGACGCCTTTAAAGAAGCTCATGTCCTGAGTGCAGGCGGGCTGGCCGGCGTTTTCGCACAACGGCTCAACGAGGACGCCTTGGTCGGCCGAGAAAAAGTGGGAGACGGTGCGGTTGGCGAGGGAAGTTGTGCGGGTTTTCCAGGTGGTGGTTTCCTTGGAGTCCGCGGACTTGGATGACTTCTGCGCGTACATGTACGCGGCCGTCTCCAGCAACAGCCCAGCGTTGTAGGACCATTGCTGCTTGTTAGCTTTGGCGCAGTCGTCTATCGTGCTGACGCTGTCGTACACGTTGAACTTGTCGTCGACCAGCCCGATGGTGGTCAACCACGTCCAGCCTTTTTCGACCCAGTCGGCGTAGGTCTCGTTCTGGGTGGCGTGGTACAGCCGCGCGCCGAGGTTGAGGAAGACGGCCGTCGACGCCGTGTTCTTAAGGTCAAAACCTGTGTTCACGGGGACGATCATCCAACGCAGGCCGCCCCCGCAGGCGTCCTCGCTGTCGGTGTATCGGACGGTCTGCACCTGGAAGATGGCTTTGGCCAGGTCAAGCCAGCTAGGCTCGCCCTTGGGTGGGGCTGGGAGGCCGGCTTCGTTCGCTTTCGCCGCAGCGATGCCCCAGAAGCCCTGGTCGTCGTTGCCCATGCTCGCGGTCCAGTTGGGAGGCATGAAGGGGCTCTGGAGATTGGGGCCATTTTGCGCCGTGAGACCCTGGACCGTCACAGCGTTGTAGGTGCTGTCGTTGGTGTAGTGCCAGTAGTCGATCATGGTCGACCACAGAACGGCCCCGGTCCACCAGTAGTACTCGCCCACGGGAGGGGGGGACCCGATGAGCCCCACGATCTCGCCGCTCTGGTTGCCCTTGTAGACGGACATGACGTCAAAAGCAACATCCTTAGCCGCAGCCTTGATCGAGCCTGAATAACTGTATTAGTGTTTTGAAGCTCGATGCCTTTCGCAAAAGCCCGTGAAAACTTACTTGTCGACGAGATATCGACCTGCAGGGCTGCAAACGCCGAGCCCGCGGCGGCGAGTAGTCCCAGAGTGGCTGATTTGTGCATCATGATGAGCCTGGAGGTGGAAAGTTCACGGAACTGACCAAGAAGACGCCTTCATCCCGGTCTCCATGGTTTTAAAGAAGGCTCAGACGCGTTGGGACTTCGGACTGCAGGCAGCCAATGCGGCTCGCGTATTCCGAGGAGGATTGGGGAGCTAATTTCGTTTTTAGCTTGGCTGGGCTGACGAGAATTTGTCCCCATAACGGCGCTATTATTCGAGAACAATGTAACGGTCCATACATAACTGGACGGGTTGGATACGAGCAATTTGCCAACGGGTTTTGCATGAACAACTCGGAAGCCTGGGCCACTCCAGCCCAGGCCAATCGGACACCCCATTTCATCGATCTCGAGAAGGAACGAAGCAATCGTGGTTCGCAAGGGCCTCCCAAACGGAAAAGGGGCATAGCAGCCAATCACAGTCGTGGCCCATGCATAGTGCCCCACTGTCAGCTCTCACCCGTTTCCATTTGCGGCTTCCCTTTTCAGCCCTCAGTGACCATCATCGAGCCAACAAAACATTAACAACATGCCAGTGGACGCGTTGTCCACAGTATCATGTCTGGATACATTCAAGCTGCCTATAGATTGGAAGTGTTGGATGACATCCCGTGCGCCGCATTCTTATCATTCTCGCGATCAGCACCACCAAACGCCTCTGCATTCTGACGACCCGTGCATCACCGTCTCGATGCAGTTGGCGCCATGCTGATGTCCAGCCGTTGTGTTGCAATTTGGTGAAGTTATTGTCAAACACTGTAAAGTCAACACTACAACATCCCTGACTTAATTTTCATGTCAGGGTCTGAGACTTAATCGGGGATAGGTTTTCACGGAAGAATCACTCTGTTCCCAACATCCTGCTTTGCCCGTTACATTTTCCACCTTGGGTCCAACAAAGGAATGCCCAGTGGTATGTTTTCCGCGAATAACCACGGATAGATATTTAGCTTCTGGACGGATGGTGAAAGACAGGCCACAGCCAACCGTTTCTTGCTCAAAACCACCGGGGCCTTAAATTACCGACGAAACAGCAGTTTATCTGCTTGTCAGTCGGTATTCCAAACCCAACCCTGGTCCGGAATCTCGGGCCTCCCCTCCTCCCCACCATGCCAATACCGTTACCGACCACGCCCGTCCCCGACCCAACCCTTAACCGCGCGGCTGTCTTATCAAACCCACCCCCTCAAGCCCCTCCCCAAGCGCGCCCCGGCCCCATCATTAACCGCCTCGATGCATCCCTCTTATCTCCAACACCACCATCCCCTTGCGCCATCTCATCATCTCCCCTTCCCAAGACCAACCCAAAAGCCAACCACCCGCCTTCCCGCCCCTCCCTCCCTCGCTCGGATTGGGCCAAAGATAAGATCAGATCTGATCTTCCCTCGTTAACGTTATCTCCTGCCGAGCTTCCAAGAGACCCCTTCCCCCCACTTCACTCGAGCAAAGTACCGGTACTTCCACTTGTCCAGCTGTTGCTCAACGCTGTCGATTGGTTACCGCGCGATTGGAACCGCCGTTGGAACCGGGGGAGAGGGGGATCTCCCGTCCTCCCGCTCCCGCGTGGCATCGCGTGGCAGTGATGTCCGATCCCGAAGGTCGGAGGATAGATAGGGAAGGGGTACGTTTGCCGGGGTGACTGAGGAGCGATAAGCGACTGTGGTGGTGTTATCATGGTGGTGGGTCTGGTGCTTAGGGATACTGGATGTCTAGGTCTTGAGGTCTTACATTTGAGTTAATTAGGGGGGATGGTCTGTCGTGATGGTGTTTCTCGTCTTAGAATGAGAGGGGAGATGGTGCTGTCCTAGCAAAGGGATATTTGGATGGATCGTGGGTAAGTACACCAAATCCAGCTTGTAAGTGGACTAGGCCGACCAGTTCGACATCGGGCAACCGCACACAGCATCGTCACCCCGGCAAGCCACACGAAGCAAAATGGCCATCTTAGCTCACAGCAAAACCTCCACGCGCTGAAGATGTTGGACAAAACGCTGTTGTAATGATTGCGGTGCCGCCCACCCCATCTCTAATAATATTAATACCTCCCTCCTCCCATCCCTTCCCATCATCATCGCTGTCCTGTAGCGTTCCATACCATGCGTGTCATGCCCCTATATCCCAAAATAACAACGACCCGTGGCGCCTCCTACGATGATGCATCTAAGTGATGTTAATAACACAAAGCGTCAGAACCCAAACGCTGGGGGTTTGGCTCATCCAAGCCATGCATTAGCCTTCAATATAAAAAAAGCTGGCAAAGCAGGCAAGTAGCGCCTCTAAGTACCCCCTGAAACTCTCTCCCCTTCCTTCACCAGCCCCATATGGGCAAGATCCAAACAGGAATTAAGGTCTCTCTCTCTTCTCTCTCGATCTCCCAACAACGTCCCCTTCGAAGGATAAAAAAAGGTATGCGGAAGCGAATAAAAGAACCGGCGGAGGCAAAAGTGTCCTCCGCAGAACCCAACAAGAACCCTGGTCTACTTTTTGGTGTCCTCTGACAAGAAAAAGACAGCAACGCCCCCAAACAGAATATCAAATCATCCCCTTAGACGGCTCCGTAGATCCTAAGGGCGGGGTTAGTAGGTAGAACATAGAGAGACCGAAGTCAAGTCGGGAAGGACACTCACGTCTCCATGAGGATACCGGTAACACGGTAGGGGTCGGCGTTGCTGGCCGGGCGGCGGTCCTCAAAGTAACCGCAGCCCTTGGCGGCAACCTCGCGGGGAATGCGGATCGAAGCCCCACGGTTGGCGACGCCACTGGAAAATTTTGGTTAGCTCGAGATCCCCGTGATATGCTTTCTGGGGAGGTCACATACTAGCTGAACTGGTCAATGGCCCCGGTCTCGTGGCGACCAGTGAGACGCTTCTCGTTGTCCTCGCCATAGACGGCGATGTGCTCGAGGTGGCGGCCCTCAAGCTTCTTGATGGCAGCCTCGATGGCCTTCATGCCACCCTCCTCACGCATCTCCTGGGTGGAGAAGTTGCTGTGCATGCCGGCACCGTTCCAGTCACCGGGGATAAGCTTGGGGTGCAGCGAGACCTTGACGCCAAAGTCCTCAGCAACACGGGCAAGGATGTAGCGAGCGATCCAGAGGTCGTCGCCCACTAGATTCCAAAGTCAGTATGGTGCCTGAGAAATGACAAGAAACATCCAAGTTCAGGGAGGAAATGGCTGCTTACTGCTGATGCCGACGCAGGGGCCGACTTGGAACTCCCACTGCGACTTGCTGACCTCGGCGTTGGTGCCGGAGATCTTAACGTTGGCGTAGATACACGCGCGGAGGTGGGCCTCGACGATATCGCGCTGGACGACACGGCCAGCACCCACACCGCAGTAATATGGGCCCTGGGGAGCAGGGAAGCCGTTCTGGGGCCAGCCAAACGGCCGGTCGCTCAGGTCCAGGAGGGTGTACTCCTGCTCGAGACCGAACCAGGGGATCGTCTCGGCGTGCGCCTCCATGAGCTTGGCGCACTCATGACGGTAGTTGTACTTGTTCGGGGTTCCGTCGTGGTTCCAGCACTCAGTCAGGACACTAAAACCGGCATGTTAGCTTGCTATTCCATCACCCATCTGCTTGGAGCATTCTAGGGCTCTTGTTTGTTTGCACATACAGGATGTTGTTGCCCTTCCTGAAGGGGTCGGGGTAGACGGCAACGGGGCGGAGGTAGACATCGGAGTTGTCGCCGGGGGCTTGGCCGGTGGAACTCCCGTCGAAGTTCCAGATGGGTAATGTGTCAACATCCCACTGCTTGCCGTCATCACGGGGCTCGAGGGTCTAGAGAACTCCAAGTTAGATTTGTGGCAAACAATGCGGCTTAGAGAGAAGAAATAAAAACATACGCGAGTCTTGGAACGGCTGTTGCCTTCCGCGTCGATCCAGACGTACTCGGCAATGACAATGCCGCGCTGGTCGAGCTGGGTGTATTGGTTAAGCTGCAGCGTAGCGTGTTAGTCGAGTATTTTGTGGGGGCCATGTAAGCCTGTCTTTGGCGTTGGTTGTGCTTACGATCTCTGTGCGAGATACTGATGATTCTGATGTCGCCTGCAAACCAACAGTCATTAGCATGTGGATCCCGGAATTATCAACAGGAGCAAACACAAGAGATGGAGTGACACCGTACCATGGCTGTGGATGTGTGTTGGAACAAAAAAAGAAATATGGGGTATCTAGGTGTAGGTGGTCGTTGGGGTATCTCGGTCTTGGATCGAGAACAGAGCAAACAACAAAGAACAACGAAGAAACCAATTGGGTTATTAAGTTAGTGGTAAGGGATGAAGGCAGTTGCGAAGGAGTCACATTTCTTTTCTTTCATAACGCAGGGACCGAGGGAATTTTATCGGCGGCGAGTCGGAGGGAGGCCCCGCCTGGGGGACGGAGTGGCGGGGCCGTGGGGCCACATTCCCAGACATCGAGGCCTTTTCCCGTGCCCTTGCCGGTTCCTGGCAGGCTTTGATGAGACGGAGGACGGGGTCGCGCACTGTACTGTGTACGAAGGTACTCGGGGCGAGGGGACACGATGCTCAGCAAATTCTCAGCAACCTGGAAAGACGCGACGTGCCCAAGGAGCAAAGTCACGGACGGTCCCATCAGTCTCCCGTCTGCAGGTGGTCCGCCGCTGTCGCCAATGGCGCTTGTCGGGCTCACGCGGGCGCCCGGACCTCGACAAAGTCGAGGTACTTGCAGCCCAATGAGGGGTTTTCGACGTTTTGTCACTTTTTATTCTTAGCGAACGTGATCCGGCCCGCCGGCCCCCCCGAAGAAGGCCCTGGACGTCCCCATTCACCCCACTATTTGCTGCAAGGTTGAACATGGATGCGATCGTCGCAGTCCCAGATCGGTGTGAGTGGTGTGCCATGTTATCGGCAGTCGTTGATTCGCCTGCAAGCTGTTTTTTGTCAGGGCGCTGATGCATCGCCAGCTGTCAAACTGTGCGTCTCAGCTGCCACGAGGCCGCATTGCACCTGCCCTAAAATGTTCCACCGCCCCACACCCGCCCGAGCCGCTCCCCCAACGTTCGAATTTTCCGGGGGCGGCTCCAATCCGGATGTGACAACGGCCTTGTATTGTGTGTCATGTTTGGGAAGAACATTCTTTCGCGGATCTGAAACCCCTGCGGAGGTCACCGCAGGTTACCACGGCCGCCCGTCCTTCATTACACCAACCGGTCCGAAAAGAAAAGAAAAAGGACTGCAGGCTAAGTTAGTTATTCTTTGTTGGTAATCTCTCTTGTTCACCGGCGGCCCGACCCTTCACCTTTGCCAAACTCACCGCCGGCCAAAATTGTCCGTTTCTAAAGATAACCCCTTCACGAAGTAATCAGTTGTTTTACGAGAAACGCCCGTCAAACCAGGCCAACAACGACCGGCTAGGCAGGCCTCGCTCCTCCGTTTCAGTTCGCCACTTCTTGTTTTGTGGCTCGGCTATGACGCCAAGGCCGGCCTGGGCCACAACTTTACAAGGGCACCGAGGCGGTGCAGTTGCGCCCTTCACCGTTCTCCAGGCATTTTCCCTCTCCCATTCGTCGTGCGCTCATGGTGCACAACAACCGCAACATGTGTGTGTCCCATTTCAGCCGGAAGCAGCGCAGCCAGCTGACCGCCAATCCATCCCATCCATCGTCATTCCGTCATTGGATTTTAGCCGTTCGAGACCCTGATTTCACGTGATCCGTTGGTCCGTTTCGGTCAGATACGTACGTAACGAAGTACCAAGTACCCGAGGGCCGGACCGCGCCCGGCCAGCAAAGCTCTCTGCTGCTCACCGACAAAACACTTTCCCGGCTGGAAGTCGGCAATGGCCCATCCATCCAAGCATCCCATCGTCAAATTGTCCATCAAACTTCCAATCGCCTTTCCTCCCCAATAGTGGCCTAGCCCCCGGGTGGTGAATTCGGCAATGTTATGGAAATTGCATGAGACTATTATGTGTGAGAACGAACGCCTCGCATTTGATCTTCTCGCTGGCATTCCCGTTGTCATCAACGTCTCAGACACCGTCTTGAATGGCGTTGTTCCGGTAGGGGGAACCTCAGCGAAAGTATACATAGTATTGACGCCATGGTACTCACACAGTGCCACACGACACTTTCTCTACCCTAGTGTCCGTTGCTGACCGGGTTCCCGTCTTTGGCCTCTGATTGAACGTGAAGCGTGGAAATCGTCGAGACGTGAATCCGGATCGCCGTGGGTCGCCGTGGGACCCTCGGTACGATGCCCGTGTCAACCCGCGCCCGGTCCCGCGGCTCCCCAAAACGGGAAGCTCGTGATGCGCCAACTTCGGCCATGTGCTCACAACACGACATGGGGCATTGACACGAAGCAAACACAGAAAACAATAAAAAAAAGTCCCTATCTTGACGCTCGGCGTGGGTAATGTCGTGACATCAGTCAAGGGATAAGAGGATTGACAAAACGGACTCCTCGGAAGATCTTGTTTTTGGGGGTGCGTTCGTGGGTAAGAAAAGTCAGCAGAACGCATTGGCCTTGACGAAATCACATCCTAAAGTGACCTAGCTGCACATCCCGCCTTCTTCATTCAGAATCGCTGAACCAATCACCATGTGCATCAAACAAGCCCCCAGAAACAGGAACACGAAGTTGATAACGTCGACTTCCCACTGTCGTGGGATTGAGTACGTAAGGAAACCTCACCCAAGGGGGCGATCCCTGGGAATCCTTGGCAACAATACATCATCACATATCGACGTCACTGGTTAGAGAAACTTGAGTTGAACTGACTGACGTGCAGGAGTCAGCCAATTCGCCATGTGTTGCCCAGACAACAGTTTTACCCCTTTTTTTTTTGGTCTGAGCGTCTCCTGATTTGCTAACAAACTGGGCATGTCTCATTCATAGATCTTTAAGAGTAAACCCCTTTCGAGGAATCTCGTGACGTTACGCTATGTTCGTTAAACTGACATGATTCATGGCCTGCGTGGGACAATTTCGTAAAAGCCAAAAACAAACAAGACTAAGGAAGGCACGTCAATCCAACCGATCTTATCTCGTCATTTTTTCCCAGCTTTTTTCTTTCTTTTTCCTTTTTTTCATTCATTTATTTAGCCCCCTTCGCCTGGAACAGCTCCTTCAGCTTAGCAGAGTACTCCTTGCGCTCTTGCAGCTTCCGCTTCGCAATCTTCTTCGCCTGCTGGTTCCAAAACGCCGCAAAGAACACATCCACCGTCTCGGGTGTGTGCTGCGACAGGAACTGCGGGCGCAGCTGCAGCTCAAACAGCCGGTACATGGCGTTGACCGAGTCGACAGCCTGGAAGAACCAGGTCGCCCTGGAGGCATAGCTGTTGTCAATCGTCTCAGACAGGAGCGGGTGGCCCTGGGCATTGCGGCGGGGCGCGACAGCGCCCGCTTCGAGGTCCTCATTCTCGTCGTCCTCCACGACGCGGGAGGGGTAGAGCTCCTCCTCGACCTCGCGGAAGGCGGCCATGAAGACCTCGCGCGCGGCGGCGAACTCGGCCGAGTGGTGCGAGGAACAGATCTCGTCGATGCTCTTGGACGTGATCCAGTAGGGGACATCGATCATCTGGGCGGAGCGGGCGCAGATCCATTCCAGGTCGATCAGGCTGGTGATGTTCCAGTCGTCGTCGACCATCATGTTGCCCTGGTGGAGGTCGGTGAACTGCATGTAGAAGGGTCCGTTGCGCTGCGATCGGTCGAGGTAGTGGTGCGTCATGATGCGGAGCGTCGAGTGGATGGCCATCTGGTAGTAGCAGTCCTCCTTGGTCGTGACCGCGTTGGGCTGGGCGAGGAAGCGGTTGTCGTGCAGGGTCAGGAGGTCTTCGACGTAGGGGTCGACGCTTTCGTAGGTCCGGTTTGGCTCGATGACTTGCTCGGCGCCGTCGTTTTCGAGGATGGCGAGACTGCAGGTGAGCGGGCGGTTGGTCAGGGAGATGACGGCCGTGTCCGGGTCGAAAGTGAAAGAACCAGTGCGGTCGAGCGGGATCCGGGCCAGCTGGAGCATCAGACGAGAGATACCGCGGAACAGGTTCTGCTTCTTGACGGCGTCGACAGACTTGGAGAACCACGACTTGGCGAGCGGGTGACCCTTCTCGATGAACTCCAGCAGGATGTATCCCGCCGGGAACTCATGAGACCGGGAGCGTTCCATGTAGTGAGAGGGAACCGGGTAGCCAAACAGGTAGCAGAACATCCGCCGGAGCCCTCGACCCCATCTCCGGGGCCACGACAGGAGACTGCTGTGGGTGAACTGAGAATGAGTTAGCTCTTATTCTGCACCTTCTTCCCTCACTCACTGCGTTCATGATTCCCTCAGCTTAGAATTTACTTACATGACGACCATCCGGGAAGCCAAAGCCATAGAGCCGGGGGATGGGAACATCCGGGCAGTTTTCCTGCATCCAGATGTACGTCGCAACCTCACATCTCATCTTCTCCTCCACCATACCGACCAACCGATGAGCCGAGGGAACTCGCAACAGCAAGCGAGAGCTCGAGGTCTCGGCGATCTTGCCCCATATCGACCGGGCATGGATACCGATAAAGACACACTGGTTGAAGCTCCCCCGCGGCCAGTTCCGCGTCGGCTCAACGATGCATCGCGACGCCCGGATGCCGAGATGGTGAGAGGCTAGGTTCGAGATGATACCCTCCTTGCTCTGCTCCTCCAGCTCGGCCGTGGCAGCGGCAGCGGCCGTGTACCAGGCGATGCGGCGGATGATGTCCTCCTCAGACTCCTGGGCGTCGTTGAGGCCTATGCGGAGGCCATTGTAGAGCGGGAGGGTGACGGGCAGAGGCATGACCGGAGGCCTGGATGGACGATGCTGCCCAACCGATCCGGCTCATGCCCTGGAGGAATACGGCCCTAACTGGAAGACGAGCCAGCAAATGAGAGGCAAGAGAATGTATAAAATAAAATAAATAAATACTAGAAGAAGGAAGGTGTTGGAGTTGGGGGAGGGAGAAAAAAAAAGAGAGACAAGCCTGCGATGATTCGTGAGTTGCAGCCCAAGACACCTGACCCCGTTCTCGTGAGGGGTTCTAACTGGTTGCGCGTTTCAAAGGAAGTCCAAGGAAGTAAAATGGGGGTGGAAGGGTTTAGTTGAATGGGCAATGCAAGGGTATGTGGGGGGTTGTCGGGGGGTTAGCGATCTGGCGGTGAGCAAACGAGGGCTGGCGAAGCGGGGTGACACTCGAATTCTCCATAGATGAATGTTCCAGAACCGCCAATCGTCGGTTAATTCAATTCAACAGACCCGAAAATTGATAAAGCGAGTGGGTGCCACTGGGAGAGAAACGACTCAAGAAACAGTATCCGGGTGCTCCGGGATTCCAGGTTTCTTTTGAATTTAAAGAGGGTTGTAGAAAGACAAAGAGGCTCAGAGGTGGACTTACATAATTTACGTGTGGCCCAATTCTAGGAAATCTAGGGCTTCAAGCTCCACCGTCCCTAACGTCACACAAAGTTTGTACGAGGCTCAGTGTTAATTGCCTTTTTGAATGAATTCAATCGGAACTAACCTCAAACTCTCGATGACGTCGAGCTAAAAGTGATGAGCATATGGTTTGATTTTGAGAATCTTATTGGTGACTGAGTGGGAAAGTACCTGACTGAAAACAATCGTATCGGAGGTAGAAGGATGAAGTAATAGATCGAAAGTTGTTCAGGAAATAGTTCGGTAACCAAGAAATTAAGAATGAAAAGTGTTGGACAACTGTCTGCTGAATATCTTCCCAACAACACCCAAGAAAAAGTCAAAAAGTCAAAAAGCTCACTGACCAGCCACACGCCTCGCTAATGTGGGTAGTCAGTTACGAAAACCCCTTTGTGGGAAGGTTTTACTTCGCAGTTGCCGAGGGTTGTCGGGGCGAGAACTGCAGGTACCGCTTCCTGCTACTTCGACCTGGGCTCGAACGCATGACCACTTGCAAGGGCATGAGCAGAACTCCCAGATCACGGATTCCGACCTCTCTCCTGACCGCTAGGCCATTTCGCCTTGGGGGAGGTCGGTGACTGCGAGTAACGCGGACCTGATACATATAGTGCCTGCCTTCCTCCTGTTGCCTTCCTACCTGCCCACCTGCTCGACTTCCATCTGATATTCTTGAGAACAAACCGCACAGTCCTGAACATCCTGAACAGAGTGACTAGAATTAATTATCAATCATGTTGTTCCCATCGAGAACGAGTATAATAAAATTGAGCATACGAACATATCAACTCCCATGAACATATTGCCCAACTCCGGGACCACGAGTCTGTGTTTGAAAAGGTCTAGTTGATAGTCTTGCAATTTCAATATCTAGCCAAAGCCAGTCGTTATGAATACCTCCTGTCCCATACATAACCATTCCCTTGCCCGTCTAATCTTGAAATCATCCTCCGCAGTGTCCTAACCACATCACCCACCAATAACGCCTAAGACATAAGTATCCATCCCATCCGCAGTCCACACCTCCGGCGCCTGCACCACCCCAACCGCCCTCGCCAAAAAGTTCACCACATCATCAATCCCCTCCGGCTCCTGAAACCAATGCCCCCCACTCGGATACTCCCTCCACTCCACCTGCGCTCCAAACCCAACCAAGATATCCCTCGCATCCCTTCCATTCTCAATCTTCACCAACGGATCATCCACATTATGCTCCAACAACACCGGCGTGCGCCTGATCGTCTCATTCTCACCACCCACAGGCGCCCCAGCAACCCCCAACAACCCCCTCATCTCCCCCAACGTCCGCCCCCGAAACGGACACCGCCCACAAAACCCCATATACGCCCCCAACCTCCCCCCTCCGGAAGCAGGCACATCCAAGTTCAGCAGCGTATGCAGCGACGTCGCAGACCCCATGCTAATACCCGCGAGCACGACCCTATCCCAGCGCCCGTTCAGTCCCCTGCCCTCGCGCGGATCAGCGATCGGGTCTTCCGCCTCACGCCGGATCAACTCCCGCACGGCGGGGACCATTTCCCGCAAGCCGGGGAGCTGGATCTCTTCGCGCTGAGCGAAATTCTGCGGGGTCCAGACGTCGAACCATTGGGGCATTGTTTGATAGGGCGGGTAGACTGCTCCCGCGCCGCCGTTGTTGTTGTTGGTATTGGTTCGGACACTGCTGGCTACGATGCGGGTCGGGGCCTGGGGGAAGACCCAGCGGATGGTGGGGAAGGTTTGGATGAGGGTGCGGCCGCGGGAGGAGGACCAGCAGCGGAGGAAGTTGGTGAAGGAGCGGGTGTTGTCGCCGCGGCCGTGGAGGAAGATGATGGTGTGGGTGTGGTTGGAGGGGTCCAAGGGGGGGATGGTGATGGTGTCGTCTGGTTGGGGCTGGAGGGGTTGGAGGGGTTGATTGGAGAAGGATGCCATTGTTGGATGTTTCTTTTCCTTTTTTTCTGAATAATATTTTATTTTTGTTTTCAGTGTTGAGTTGATGGGACGTTGACCTTCAAAAGCCGGTTACCTGTTGAGCTTGGTTGAGTAAACTCTCGTTAGCGCTTGCCTCCAGACGCAGGCCGAATTTGCCTGGCCGCCAAGCAGCCGGCCATTTCCCCGCTGTTTCTTTATTTCCCCTTTGTCTCTCCCAATCCTAGTTCAAATAGAAAAGAAATTCAACGGGTCTGCTGGCATGTCGTTCACCGTAGCACAGCCGTCATGGCCGCGTGGATCGGCCCCTTAGCCGCTTGGCCCCCCCACATTGTAAACGGCGAATGGTTTGCGGGCTAGAAGCGCGAACAGGCAGGGGTGACGGATAGAGGTGGGTATCACATATCGATTGGGTTTCATTGCTCTCAACCACTTCTTCGCCAACCAAAAAGACCTACATACACAGTTCATCCACCACAAGCTGGTGCATCGTGAACAAGCCACAGAAACTCCACCACCTCGCAGAAACTGCCCATGGCCACGCCCAGCCCCCAGCTCAACCCCACGTCCCACCGCCACCACCCGTTCTCCCACCCCTGCGCTGCGCGCTTAACCGCCAGTCGTCCTCCGTAGCATACTTGTTATACAGCGGCTGGATGCGCTCCGCCGCCTTCCTCTTGCTCAACCGGTCAGTCGGCGCAATCTTGAAGAAAGTCGGCGCCGCATCGACCAGCCATTTCGGCTCAATCGTCGTGGTGAAGTGCATGTACTCGCGCGTGGTGAGCACCAGTTCGTGGTACACCACCCACTCGGCCTGCTTGCCGAAGAGCGCCGAGCTTGGGTGCAGGTACACGGGGGTTCCCTCCGTCAGGGTCTTGTACCCTTCCTGCGGGTCCTTGCGCGCGGCGTTGCGGAAGAAGCCGGTGCACAGAGATTGTCGGATTCTGTCTGTTTCACGGCCGCAGCTGATGATGGGGTGTTTGTGGCGCTCCATGATCTTGACGATTTGGTCGCGCACGTCTTTGGCGCGGCGCATCGACCGCGCTTGGATGAAGTTCTCGAAACACCATGCGTTGGCGTAGCCGTTGTTTTTCCATGATTGGTAGACGTTCAGAATGGTGAGGTGATCACCTGAGGGGTCGTGAAACTTTGCCTTCTTTTGGTCGGCCTGGCTCTGCTTCTCCTTGGGCCGGTAGAAGACCTGGGGAAGGTTGAGCATGGAAACGATTGTCACCATCTCGTCGGAGCAGCCCCTGTCGACAGACGCAATAAGCACCTTAGACAGCGACGGCTCCATCGGGAAATCGGCCATCTTTCTCCCCTGGCGGGTTAGTAGTCCTTCGTCATCCAGAGCGCCTAAAGCATAAAGCTCTTCCAGTGCCGTCAACATGGTATTTACAGGAGGTGGCTAAAAGTTTAGTTAGTCATCATTCGCCAAATCTACGGAGAAAAGGTAACAAAAACTTACATCCATAAAGTCGAACCGCAACAAGTCGTTGATGCCCATAGCCTTAAGCATCAAGATTGTGTTCGACAGATTTTGCCGCTGGATCTCAGGGATCGTTGTCGGTAACATCTCTGACTGGAAAGCAGCCTCGGTGTAAAGGCGGAAGCACTTCCCTGGCCCTGTACGACCGGCACGACCTGCCCTCTGGTTCGCCTGCGCCTGGGAAATAGGAGTGATGACCAGCGAATCCATCCCCAGTTTCGGATCGTAAGCATTCTGCTTAACGAACCCTGGGTCGACGACATAGTAAATGAAATCGATCGTAATCGAGGTCTCGGCAATATTGGTGGCCACCACGACTTTGCGGCTGCCTGGTGCTGCCGGCTCGAAAATCTTGCTCTGCATTTCGCTCGGGAGTGCAGAGTAAACGGGCAGTATGATGAGTTCTGGAACACCCGGTCCTAACGCTTTCATCCGCTCGAACAAGATCTCGCAAGCCGTATCAATTTCTTCTTGCCCAGTCAAGAAGACCAGGATATCACCCATCGGTTCGCTTAGGTGAATTTGCATCACCGTTGTTAGTGCAGCATCTAGGTAATCCGATTCTCTGTGTAAAAAGTTAGTCATAGGCCGTAAGGAGGTGACTGAAGAGAAAGACATACGGCTCTCGCGAGTAGAGGATTTCAACCGGGAACGTCCGGCCGGGAATCGTGAAAATCGGGCATGAGTTGAAGTACTCGCTGAACTTGTCCGCATCCAGCGTAGCACTGGTGACGATAATCTTCAAGTCGTCGCGTTTCTTGATCGTCTTCTTCAAGAGCGCAAAGAGAACATCCGTCGCGATCGTCCGCTCGTGGGCTTCGTCCAGCATGATGACCGAGTACCTTTTCAGGTCTGGGTCAATCAGAATCTCACGTTGTAACCTAAGACAGTTAGCAAGATGAGAACGCCTCTGTGGTCTTAGGATCTTGGGGAATGAAATCACGACTTACATGCCGTCCGTCATGTACTTGATCTGGGTTGCTGGACTCGTTACGTCTTCGAACCGGATCGTGTACCCAACCTCTTGTCCTAGTTGGCAACCCACCTCCTCAGACACACGTTTGGCGACCGAGACAGCGGCCACACGTCGGGGTTGTGTGCAACCAATCATGCCGTTGTTGGTGAACCCAGCTTCGGCGAGATATTGCGTGAGCTGTGTCGTCTTCCCTGACCCTGTTTCGCCCACAACAATCATGATCTGATTCTCCTTGACGGCTTGAATAAGCTGTTGCCGGAAAGCGTACACGGGCAAGGACTCGCGCTGTTCCTTGATGGACATGCTTGTCCGTTTCCCGAGAGACTGCTGGTCCTTGGCAATGACCTTCTTCCATTCCGGCACGCCATCCGGAGCCGATTGTGCTGCTTGTGGTCGCTTCCTCAAATCGCTCGCGAATTGACGAGCGTCAGGGTTTGCCATGGGGTCCTGCCATTGTGACGACAAGTCAACCTTGGCCTTTTCCTCTTTCGACTCATTTTCTTGTTGCCGTAACTCCTTCCTTTCCTTCGCCAAACTCGCCCCCGCCATCGCGGCCCTGTTGAGTGACCCGTCGGGGGCCTTGACGACTCGAATTGGTGATAACTCGAGTGACTGCTTCGTCTGCCCCGCCAGGAATGGGGGCTCCTCATCTCGAATCTCGATATCGATGTCCTCCTCCAGCTCCAGCTGACCTTCTCCCTTTAGCGTCGCATTATAGTCCTCCTCCAAGTCGGGATAATCGGAGGCCTTGACGATCCCTGCTGCAATCATCTGCCGGATTTCCCATCGTTCTGGAGACGTCATCCGCTTCTTCTGGGCCCGGGCAGCTGCGGAAGCCTGAAACGAACCGTTCGCCCCGGTTCCCATGACCGGAGGAGCCTGCCCACGGCCGCCCAAAGCCTCCATATTCGCACCAGAGCCCATTTTCATCTGTGGCGCGAGGTCCATGCCCGTTTGTTGGTCGACATCCTTCATCGACAGCCCTATCCTGTTGCCTTCGATCTTGACGACTTTCACCTTGACCTCCTGACCTCTCGAAACGACGTCAGAGGGATGGTCGACGCGTTGGCCGAACGCCGAGATATGGACTAGACCATCGATCTTCCCTTTCACGCCATGTATGTTCACAAATGCGCCAAAATCTTTAACCCCCGTGACATGCCCACCGTAGACCTTGTGAAGTTCAGGTGCATCATCAAGCTCTTGGGGTTGTGGGCGGCGGAAATCGCGGTCATCGTCGTAACGTTCGTGTCGCCTTCGGCCTCGTCCCGGGGATCGTGACCTCGATCTTGACCTCGATCGATACCTGTCCTTGCGCTTCCGCCTCGAATCGTCCCGGTACTCGTCTGGTGTTCGGCTCCGTTTTCGTGGGCGTTCTCGTTCAGGTCGTTCTCTTTCTGGTCGTTTTGGCTCTAAGCTCTCTAGTAATGCAAATGTGTCATCCATAGCCTCGACTTCTTTGTCCGGAATCGATAACCCCTTGAAAGTCTTGGTCTGCTCCCCCGTTGACCGTCCCTGTTTCCCATCGCCATCGTAATCCGCTGTGCTTTTTTGCCCTTTGACCTTGGGGTGCATCGTTTGAACAAGGCGGTCGATACTCTCCACCAAGCTGGGCGGGAATTCGGCGCCAAACGCGGCCAATTTGGCCTTGAACTCCGAGAACGACGCGCATTCTACGCGTTGTGCGATGACGAACTCGGCAAGCGTCTTCTCGTTAACGCCGAGATGGTTCTGCAATTCCGACGTGACTTTCGACACGAGGGACAGCAGTTCGAGGGACTCCAGATCATCCATTATGACGGCGACCCTTTAAAGGCTTGAGAAATCAGATATTGGCCGGGGTTGAAGAAAGGCGGCCAAACGGCCAAACCAGGTTGCAGATGTCGCTTTTGGACAAGGAAAGGCGGACTTGCAGCTCGGCCTTGGCTCCAGAACAAATTCTGCCAACCGCGACCAGCTTACCGCCTTCCTTCCGGGGACTGTATCATAGCCAACCCTAACCCGTAGATCATTGTGAGACCTCCTGCGGGGCTGACCCGCGGCTGCAAGGCACGCCAAGAGCCTAGAACCAAGAAGGGACAAGTTCATTACGCAAGTCCCTGCACGCACTGCCCACTGCGTGACCCCAAGGCCCCCGTTCTTGCATCATGAATTCAGGACCTTCTGGAACAACCCCTCTCCCTTTCAACAACAACAACAACAACATCCCTCTAATCCCACAAAACTTTGCTCCATCTCCTCGCTCATTTGGAGATTTGGCTTTCATATTCTCAAGATGTGCTCCACCGACATTTTCCTCGGCCTTCTCGCCGTCCTCTTCCCACCAATTTCCGGTTTGTCACCCTCGTGCGCTGTTGCCTTCCGCAGGCGTCGCGATGCAAATGGCATCTTTAAAGCTCATACGCTAATGATTTTGATAGTCTGGGTAAAGCGCGGTATCTGCTCCGCTGACTCCATCATCAACATCCTCCTCTGTGTCCTCGGCTACGTACGTTTCTCCCCTCCCGATCCCCCCCTCGATCCTCTCGCTTTATCACCCCCCCCTAACTAACACTGTCACCCTCCGCTCTCCAGCTCCCCGGCCTCCTCCACGCCTGGTACATCATCGCCAAGCACCCCGAACCCGACTACGACTACGAGTACCAAAACGTCCCGCAGGACTCAGAGCACGGCCGCGTCTACGTCTTCGTCAACGGCCAGTCCCAACACCCCCGCCACCAGGGCTACCAGCAACACCCGATCCCCCACGCCCAGGGCCCCAAGCCGCAACAGCAGGGCGGCCAGCCGAACTACGGCACCAACAACTACAACCACACTTCGGGGTCTGCGGGTGCCCCGCAGCAGCAGCAGCAGCAGCAGCACCAGCCGCAGGAGCAGGGGACGACTTCGGAGGCCGGGCCGAGTGATGGCGCTGCGCCCCCGAGTTATGCTCAGGTTGTTGCTGGAGACCATAAGGTGCAGACACATGACTAGGTGACTCATCTAGGCCATGTTTGTCGAACCCAGGGGCCTACCACGGCCGTATGGTTGGTCGGTGGCCGGTGGTTCTAGCCGCTCAATACGACGCGAGCGGTGTGTTTGGAAGTTCGGGCGTTAGTGTGTATGTCTGGTCTTGTTGAGTCAGGATCCTAGGGTATCAGTTCATTTCAAATGGGCTATCGGGAAGGGTGTTACGGGCGGATTTCTGGCTCTTTGTGATTATCTCTCTCATTTGCGATGTTGGAACATGGATTTCTCTATTCTCATGGTTACCCCAAGGCTGCAACTTGTATCAAGCTGCCAGGGACGCCTATAAGCGATACATAACGTTGAGCCTCTCGGGCAGTACTGTTCATGTCATATCAGCGAATAACTCACAGGTTTACATCGTTCACTTAAACAACATATGCTTCTCAAAACGGGCATTTATTTGGGTCCGCTTAGGTCCTCCAACTTCACTGAATAGCTGCGACTACTATCTATCCGAGACCCGGCCGTTTCGAGTTCTCAGTCCCGGTTCCGTCTCTCCCTCCGTCCGTGTCCCAAACCCAATCCGCAACAAGTCTCAAATATCCTTCTCGTCCACCTGAGGTCCATCCATCCCCCCCGCATCCTCGTCATCATAAATGCTCCTCGCGGGGCGCTCGTTCGGAACCGGTTCCTTGTACTGCAACATCAGCTCCTGCGGCAGGAACAAGTAGTACGTAGGGCGGATCTCCCGGATGCACTTGATGAACTCGAGGCCGGAGCTTAGCGTGTGTACAGTCATGGTCAACGTCATGCCCAGCTTGAGAAGACGTAAGATGTCATCCTCGAGAATGAAGTTGTGGTCTTTATCCGCCTCGGGTGGGATAGTAGCAGTGGCGGAGTTGTCCCACCCATCACGGACAACAACCGGACGAGTGGTGATCGTGCCGCAGGGCTGCATGTCCGGGTACCCGGTGAGATGCCGGTTAACAGTTTGATACTTTGCGCGCGTGGCGTCGTTCGGGCGTTGGATGCCACGAACTTCAATGGTCATCTCGTTTGTGTCGACTATGGAGGATTCAGCGGGAATGATCGTTTGCTTAGATCCCATCACGGTCGAGAGTGCCACAGCGTATATGATCTTGGCCGTTTTGTGATCCATAGGCTTCTCTCCTCCGAAAGAAGTGTCAAAGTCGCTAGTGTCTTTGCCCTGGTCCGGCTTGTGCAATATGCCCAACGCCGTGTTGAATGGGCCAGGGAGCAGCGTGGTAAGTTCTGTAATCGCCGGCATTTCGCCCAGCGCTTGCTTGCAGATTCTCTGGGCTTTCTTGAGGTCGTCGGCGTACTCTGGGCAGACCTCATGACGGTCGACGTACTTCAGAAAGTTGAGGATGACATCGACGCCCATGGAAAACTGGTTGTAGTTACCTCCCGCCAACTGCGGAAGATGCTCGGATCTAGCGAGCTATTAGCTTTGTTGCTGTAATGGAGTTTCAGACCGTGTGGCAGTAAGCTTACAGATATCCCGTAACAACGCCAGTGAAGTCAACATCCCAATGCTCGGGGTAGTTTGGGTTGAAGTAGCGCGGGTTATGATTGCCCTCTCCACCTCGCTGGATCACATCGTCTGCCGTCATCTCTCGCACCGAGCTTTTGCTGGCCTCTTCCAGCGCGTCATTCTCAATGTTCCGAGTACTCTGAAACTGTCTGACGCTGGCGTCGATGCCCCCTAGGTAGAGGTAGCGGGAAAACAGGTACTCGCGCTCGGAGCTGAGGCGACGCCGGGCGCGGAATCGTTGAATGCACTCTTCGATGCGGTCGACGAACGGCCGGTGTGGAGCGTAAATGACTTCCGTTTCCTGACTGTGTTCGGCCGGGGTCATCGGGGCGTCACAGTAGAATTCTGATACCGAGTCCATCAGTGATCATGGTCCGTTATCGGATTTCTCTCCCATCCCACGGGTTTGGGACTCACCTTCGAATCCAGTACCCCGTTTCTTCGCCTTTGAAGTCTTCTTCTTCTTCTTCTTCTTCTCCTCTTTGGGTTTCTCTGTGAGGTCGACCACGTCCCCCGTAGCAGGTGGGTGCGTGTGATCCGTTTGCGCTTCGGCCTGGTTCTGCTGACCCTCCAAGCTGGCGGGAGTGGGCTCTTCCGGTGTAGCCATGTTGAAGAGTCGGAGAAGCAAAATCCTAGATGTTGGTTCTCTGCATAAGGTTCCTTGTACGGTCTGTTATGCGGTCCTTGTGTTTTAGGGTCGGGGTGAAGAGTTGTACGGTTTTGATCAACCGAATGGCAGAAGAAGTTTGCAAAAGATCATGAGGTTTGGTGAAAGGCACTGCGAAATTATGGCCTAACTGGAAATTAAACGGTAAAATCGGATCAAATAGGTCCTCAAGCATTATCAAAGAAGGAAGGAGTGCATGGAGCAAACGGGCGCGCCCAGCTCGGAACAGTGCAGCGCAATCAGGAAGTTGTTAATTGTTAATAGTTACACATTGATTCATCATAGCAGTTAAACGATTCTCTAAATCGAGAATAAAAGCAAAACTCGAGCTAAGAATGAGATAAAACTTTATTGTAAGGTTGAGTCTTGTTTTCATGTCAAGTCCAGGGAACACTGAACTAGTGGCATATACATGTATGTACCTTCCTCCCCTTAACTTCTCGACCGAGCACTCGAGCTCGTCAACAAGTAGATTATGGCACAAAACACTGGCCCAGAGCATGCGTACTTAATCTGCCAACCCCGTATAATCAGCTTTGTGCCATAAAAGCAGCTGCAAGCCCTGGGGTATATCCTTGGGGGTTTTCCTTTCTCAGTGCTGAAGATATTATAGTTTGATGCTACCTAAATGGGCCACAAGCAGACAACCTGCAGCAAGATTATGAGCGGGAAGCCCGCTAAATGCGAGTCGGAAACGACGGGACTGTGAGCCTCCATTGCTGTTGGACCACATAAGAAAGTGGCGTAGCTGACCACCCTGTTTCTTACACTTCGATAATGCGTCCATTATGGGTGAGGCTCTGTCTATCCGGGAGAGGCTCAGCAGGTCATCACGAATCCCGAGAAGACTCAAATCGCGGGAGCCTAGAGGATGTCAGGAGAAGCCATGGGGCTTTCTTTTGTACCATCGTGGCGTTTCCCAAGCGCGTGGGGGACAAGTGTTTGCACAGCTGATAACTTCAAAAGCCCCGTAGCCTTGCGCGTTTGTGCTATGGTTTTGGGGCAGTGACGGGATGACGGCAGCTGGAGGTGTCAACGTGCATGTCAAGCATTCAAAATCCTGGTCATTCGCAGGACCCCTGCAGAGTTTCCCATCTGAGCCGCCCTTGCGCGCTCTGATTGGCTTGTGCCTCCTCAAGATCCGAGGCTTTTGGCGCGGGGCGACCCGCTCTTGCGACAAGCTGCAAGTTGTGAGGTCCCCACCATGCCCACCTTGCAGCTTGGAGCCGCGCATCGCCCCGCGTTGGCTTTCGTTGGCTTTCATCCCAACCTTGGAAAAGGGCATCGTGGTGCTCTTTCTGGCCGCAATTTTTTTTTTTTGCTACCAAATCGGTTCCTCCCGGCGAGGCTCTCCTTTGTTGGAATTTCAGCATTAAGCGACAAGTCACATTTATGCACTCATGAGGCCGCAATCATTGCCTGCACCACAGAGCCTCAGCCCGAGTACAAATACCGGCAGCCGAGCCCTCGTTTGCGGGTGCCCCTGGCATCTTACACTAAGCACCATATCTCCCACAAGAAAATTCAATCAACACCATGGCTGGCGGCAGACAACTCCCAGCCCACGCTGATCTCCAGCCTTACAATCATGCAGTCGCGGGCCAGTAAGTTCAACTCTAAGCAGGCAGAGCTTTTTCTTGGTTTGCAAAGATCTAACTCTTGGAAATTAGTGATGGGACCCTTTCCGATATCGACGGCGAGCTCTTCATCAAGCCCTGCGTGCAGCAAGAGATTGACTTTTACGAAACAACTTTCCGCGACCACCCCGACTTTGCGTCTCTGATGCCCATTTACTTCGGAACGCTCTCCCTTAACGATGCGACCGACATTGACTCGCTCAACGAGCAGCTCCCGGGGGTCGCCGACCACATGAGCCAGGGGCTGAAAGAAGAAGCTGTCAACATGGCTAAGGCTGCTGTGGCTGAAGCCGAAGCTGAAGCGGCGGCCGAAGCAGCAGCCCAACCAGTCGACATCTCGTGGCGGCCAAACAAGAACCGCAAGCTCGCAACCAACAAATCGGTAGTTCTACAAAATACCACACACGGCTTCAAGAAGCCCAACATCTTGGACGCCAAACTCGGCCGGCGACTATGGGCTGACGACGCGCCCCCGGAGAAGCGCAAGCGGTTCGAGGAGATCAGCAGACAGACCACAAACGGGACGCACGGGTTTCGGATCGCGGGCATGCGTGTGTACAAGGGGTCTGCTGATCCGGAGGAGCTGGATGAACAAGGCTTCAAGGTGTATGACCGGGACTATGGCAGATTGTCAGTGAACAAGGACACTATTGTGGAGGAATTGGGGAAGTTCATCTTCAATGAATCGGCCGGAATCGACCGGGAGCTGGGGCAGGCCGTTGCGCAGGCTTTTGTGGCGGACCTCAAGCGGGTGGAGGAGGTTTTGGCTAGCTCGGAGACCCGCATGTACTCGGCGAGCCTGTTGTTTACCTTCGAAGGAGACGGCAAGGCGTTGCGTGCCGCCATTGAGGAGAACAACGACGTGGTGGAAAAGGTCAATGGCCTCGGGGAGCAGGTCGACGAGGATGGTCTCCTTGGGGAAGAAGAGTTGGTTGCTGTGACCGGGATAGACGCCTCGGCGCTTCCTGGCGTTATCGAAGGGGATGTGAAGGTTGTGGAGTTGATGGGGGAGGTGGAAGACGGCGAATTGGAGGAAGCGGACGAAGACGACGAGCTCTCAAAGCTTCCCCGCATCTACTCGCTCAAGCTTATCGACTTTGCGCATGCCGAGTGGGTGCCAGGGCAGGGGCCGGACGAGAACAACCTGCTGGGCGTTCGGAGCCTCATCAAGATTTTTGAGGAATTGAGCCAATAAAGATGGGGTGGAGAAGGAAAACGGCGTTGTCTTTCGGTTAGCGGTGTTTTCTCTTTTCTTTTTTTCTCTCTCTTTTTTGTATGCCTGGCATGGGTGGGAATGGTGCATGAGGTTACGACCGTTATGACGCGGAGGGTTTAGAGGCTTTGAGCGTTGATTTGATTTCCATCGAATACCCAACACCAGTGTGCTACTAGATTTTTCAATTTAGATACGTTGTTTTTGTACCGTATATATGGCCTTGACTTTTAGCATGACAAGGAGACAAGTGGGAAATAAGAACATGTTCGTTTCAGTCAATCTCCTCAAGGCTCTTCCTGGTCAGGTACTTTGATGCTTTTGACATCAATGCATTGCGGTGGTTGTGTTCACGTGAAGTGTGCTAGGGAAGGTGTGATGTGATGCTTGGTGGTAACCGCCCCACTTGCCTGCCGGCGGAAGAACATCAATTGAAGCTCCAAAGCTTCCGGAGCTCAAGTTTCCATCCATTTTCATCAACTTACTATCCTCCGCATGAGTTAACCAAAATGTCTATTCCCGGGCTAGGCCAAATTGCCCCGCAGGTACGCACAAATGCTAACTAACCATTAATGCACCGTCAAACAAAGTCAATTGACAACCCCCAAAGCCCACCTTGCTAACCTACCTTTCTCCCGACCAGCAACCCACAACCTCAACAACCAACACCATCACCCTCCGCCCCTTCTGGGAGTGGCGTTTCAGGGTCCCGCGCAGCTCCCCAACAGGCGTGGGCGCCACCGTGCGCCTGACCAGCGGCACCGCCGAACGCGACGGCACTGAGCTCGCCCTCAACCACACCTATGTCTTCCCGCGTAACACCCAGAGCCGCCTGCTCACCTACACGGGCGGCACCCTCGAGGTCAGCGGCGACTATGACGACAGCAGCGTCGCGCAGTACGGGACGCCTGGACATTCGCCCCAGCTGTCGGTGCTGAATTTGCATTTTGCGTTGCAGGACTTGCGCGCTGCTGTGGGGAAGAGTAATAATAATAATAATCTTAATCAGGGTGGGAGTTCCGATGGAGCGGTCCCAGGACCCAGGGTGATGATATGCGGGGGTAAAGACAGGGGCAAGACATCATTGGCGAGAACGCTCGCCGCGATGGCGACACGTATGGGTGGGCAGCCGCTCGTGGCCAGCGTCGACCCGCGCGAGGGCATGCTTGCGCTGCCGGGCACGATCAGCGCGGCGGTGTTTGGGACGGTGATGGATGTGGAGGACCCGGCGGGCGGATTTGGAGTTAGTGGTACGCCTAGCAGCGGGCCGAGCGCCGTGCCGGTTAAGTTGCCGATGGTGTATTATGTTGGGAGAGAGAGGGTGGATGAGGACGTGGGGTTGTGGAGGGACTTAGTGGGCAAGTTGGGGAGTTCGGTGAGGGCTAAGTTTGCGGCAGATGAGCTGGTGAGGGAGGCTGGGTTGATCGTGGATACGCCGGCGGCAAGCGTTGCGAAGGCGGAAGTGGAGGGGTTGATTCATGTGGTCAATGAGTTTGCGAGTGAGTTTATTGGGGTTCCGTTTCCTGGCTCTGAGTTGGTAACTGACGTTTCACAGTAAACATCGTGGTCGTACTCGGGTCGCCGGCCCTCTACACCGAGCTGCAACGCCGACTGGGAACGGAAAAGACACCTCACGGAGAAACTATCGCGCTGTTGGATCTCGTCAAGTCGGATGGTGTGGCGGCACGGGACAAGGATCACATGAAGTTCAACCGCGAGGCCGCGATTAAGGAATACTTTTTCGGCGACGCCAAAAGGACACTCAGTCCGTTTACGCAGTCGGTTGGGTTTGACGAGGTGGCTATTTTCAAGGCACCCGATGGTAGGTCTAGCCTCTTCATTGGGGGTTGACCTTCTAATATTTGGACCCCCACGGGCCATAACTGACGGTGAACCAGACTCAGATTATGTTGACGACCAAACAACTCTCGAGCAGGCCGAGATCTCGGCGGAGATGTCCCACTGGACGCTCGCGGTCATGAATGCATCAATCAACGACCCACCGGAGACGATCCGGCAGGCGCCCGTCATGGGATTTGTGGCCATCGCAGATGTGGACGAGAACAGGCGGCGTCTCAAGATCCTGTCCCCCGTGAGCGGGAGACTGGGGAATCGACCGCTAGTCTGGGGCCGGTGGCCTGAGCCTTACATCAACTTGCTAGGGTAGTGACGAGAGCTCAGCTTGGCCCTGCACTTCGGTTCGCGATAATTAGAGGGGCATCAACAACGCCCCAAGCAACCAAGTAAAACACGATATCAAGCCCACGGTGGAGAGAGATGGCGATAGCATTGCTTTTTTTGGCGCATTTCCGAGAGGTCGGGGCAAAAGGCGCATTCAGTTTTAGGGTTGAAGAGCTTACTTTTACGCAGGAGGATTCCCAATGGATACCTTCCTAGTCAATATCGATTTGTTTTTATACATTGGTTCTTGGGCCGGAAGTGATCCGGGCGACCCACCCTTGCACCGGTGGTTTGGACCCGAAACGGCCATTCAGCGCCTCGTCTGTTGCCTTTTGCTTTTAACGTGACGCAGTCGTGTCTGTTTACCTATTTCCGGATACTCCATTCCTGATTCGTCTCCCCACATCAATGGCTTTTTTTACTCTCTTTCCCCCCCAACGGACTTGACCCCTCACTCGAGGTCATGCTGGACAACTCAATTTTTCCCTCATCACTTGAAATTCCCGCTGACTTTTTTTCTCTTTTTGTTGTTGGCCCTTGTGGAACCAACATGCACGGGTTTGAGACCTTGAGAGAGGACCCCGTGAGACCTGCGCGGGACTCCGCGTCCGGGTGGCTGGCGTGAGCCGAGGGATTTTCAACCGTTGGGTGTTTGTTGTGGGGGAATCTCGCTCGCTTCCGGGGGGCTTATTTTATTTTTACGCAGTCTCCCCTTGTTGTGAAGTGAACTTGTGACGAGACGACGGGATGTGAGATGGGGGAATTTGATCACTTGGCGGGCGGGCGGGCGGTTACCCCCGATTCGAATCGACTTGACAATTTTATTGTTTTTCTTATTATTGTTTCGGTTTGGTGGTGCCCAGACACAACCAAACGACGGTCCGATGATACCTCGGGAGAGCTAACCCGGTCACATCAACTGGGCACATCGCAATCTGAAAACGACTTGGAGCGGACAAGGTTGCAGCAGATCGGACTGCCGGGCCTTAGCCCTGATCGGGGCTGGCGACTCCACTGATCGATCAGGCTCACCAACAGCGTCAACGATGCACTTGTCTTGAACCTTCATACGTTCGCATAGGTCTGAAACCTTTGCGGCAGAGACCTTTCATTGAGCGGCTGCCGCGTCGTCAAATGTCTCTGAAACTGACAAGACCTACGTATGAACACCTACCTGCCTTACCTTATACAGCAATGCATGCGGTCAGTCAACCAAAGGTTGTCGTGTATTTTGTTTGCAGTATTCGTAACTCGCCCGGGATCTCTCGACGCTAAACTCCTGTGCGTCAAGAGAGAAAAAGTGAAACCCGCCCACTTGCCCGCTTGCCCGCTTCAGCACCTCGCTCATTGAGAGCGATTGAGAGGTCTCATCAGGGTTTCATTGATCCGACAACCGGGGTCCAGCTCGGCCAAGCAAAAGCCAAGTCGTCACCCAACAAGGATGGACATTGGGGGGCAGGGCGATTTGGGGGGGAGGGGGACATTTTGGGGGTTATTTAGCGAGGAGCTGGAGGGGCGGGCGGGCAGGCGAGCGGGCGGTAAAACTCGATGTCAAGTGTGTGTGAATTGTCGATGAAATCGCAGGGCAGCCAGCCAGCGGATTGTGACGGTGACTTGGGGTCTTCGGCGGGCGGGTGAACCCCCACCATCAATCAGCCGGGCAGCGCCAGTGCCCGGCTGCTTGGCTCACCCCCCTTCCTTTCACTCACGGCACTCTCTTACCCCCCTGTGGGACGCGAAGCGCTGGTGTGCTGCGGGTGATCGCCTCGGCTTGGGGGTTTTGGGGTTGGGGTTTTTCTCCACGGGGTCACCTGAACGCCCGATCGGGTCGGTGATGAGTTTGATGACTGATGATGAAGCGACTGGTTGGTTGATGAGGGGATGAGTTGGGCGGCTGCGTTTATGGCGTCGCTCATTCTCACTGGGCGGGCACTCGAAACTCGAAAATAGCATTTTCGAGATCCGTATTCGTCACTTTGTTCCGCGTCTGGTCGTTTCAAAAAAGGTCGCTGTTTATCATCACAGCTGGACCTGCCAGACCTACCAGCCTACATGGCATTGGTTGCGATTGGGAAGGGAGACAGACCTACGGACAGGATTGGAACCTTTATCTCCGCCCGATACCCGAAGCCAAACCGAGGCCGAAACGTCAACCGTCGTTAGCGGGGCAGGACAAGGCGGTGTCGGTTGACCAGCTTGATCCCAGATGACTGCTTCGTACGTTAGTTAGTTACTCCCCAAGGACTCAATCCAACCGGACAAGCGGACAAGTGGATGAACCAACAGTCAGACTTTTTTTTCGGTCTCGTGCGGGTTGAGCGGGCAAGTAGCGCAGGCGGCAGGCAGTTGGGGCGCCCGCCCGAGTTGAAGGTTTTTTGTCAGAGACCTACCTACATTTAGTTATGCACAAATTCCGCCCAGTCACGCCCCATCCGCAACTGCCGCTGCCGCTGCCGCTAACGTTACCCGAGTAAGGTCGTGTTGCCGCCGCGTTTGTGACGTTAGCAAGCAGGTCTCTCGCTTCTGCGGGTATGCAGTGCGCTGGTGCAGTGCTCTGCTGTTGTGTTGCTGTGCTGCTGTGCTGCTGTGCTGCTGTGCTGCTGTGCTGCTGTGTTGCTGGAGGTGTGCATGTGGCGGTCTGGGATTTTCGGGTTTGAGGAGGCGTCACTCTGGCTGTCACTGTCAGTCTGCCTTGTGGGACGGATTGATGCAATGCATTGGCTTTTGGGCCAACAGGGCGACGGGCAGCGGGCAACGGGGCAACGCAAGCGAAGCAACAACCGCAGCCGCAAGCCGCAAGTTGTTGGGGCGCACCCAAGGCCAATTTCTCGGTCCCGCGCCCGTTTGCAATGCCCGCTTCATCACTCATGCAGACGGAACTTGCGTGCGTTGATCAGTCACCCGCATTCCTACCAAGTGCTCATATCCGTAGTGTACACGACGGATACAGAGCTAAGATTCCAGGGTTACTGGCCCTTGCCTCTTTCCCGCCCGCGCGATGTGCCCTATTTCTCCTATTGGTGCATCCGAGCAAGTCACGACTCGCAAAGGGGTTTGATCTGATGGGGGTCGTGAACTGGACAAGACCCTGTGTCTCGGTTTGGGGGGCATTGGGGGACCCTGAGTGCGCAAGGGGGGGCTGGCCTGGCGATGGGCAAACGCGATGGGGATGGATGGGGGGATGATGGTCTGCGATGTTATGTCCGCAGTTCATGTTGGCCGGACCGACGAGGCCCAGGGGGCCGTGACGTGGACGATGACTTGACGAGCGATCGATCCCGTGGGATCGTATCCTATCCTAGTGTAGGTATTTCCCCCGTCGCGGATGGACCAAGGAAAACACACGAGACCTTTTGCCTCTTTTTTTTAGGCGGCCCAGGGTTTCTTATCGCCTCCTCGGAGGTCTCCCGTCGACCGTGTACCTCCGCGGTAACAAGGTCATATTCCTCCCTCGGCTTCCCGTCGGCTACCCGTCGGGAACTACACAATCTCCTTGGCAGGGCGCTGCACAAAGAAAGACCTCACTACCAGGGAGATGATGCGAGAGGGAGAGGGGCAGGACAGAGAATGGAATGGGATGTGCAGCGTTTGCTTTGTGACATTTCCCTCGCGCGCCCGGCTGGGGCTTGCGCTTGGCGTTTTGCACATCCCCAGCTTGCAGCCCACAGCGACAAAAAAAGACAAGGGGCCAATCCGGGGACATCTCGTCTGATTCAAGGCCGCGATCCCTTGGCACACACCCCCCCCCATGGAACTCGACGGACGCCCCTGTCGCCCAGAGCGTTGGGCCGCGCTTGGAGACTCGAGAGGGAGAGGAGGAGGGGAGGTGACCCGCATTTTCACTTGTTTCTTTTTTTTTTTTGGTCAAAATGACCGTTGTTTTCTCTCGCTTGAGGGGGGCACGGAGACGGGGCACTCGAACTGGGACTGGGGGGTGATGAGCGAGGTCTCGGGTTTTCCTGTTTGTCTGTCTGGTCTGTCTGTCTGCCTGTCTGTGACTATCAAGGTGTCTGTTGGTTGGTTTTCGCCCTTCTTGTCGCCTCAACGCTTTTTTCCTCTCCTTCACGACCTACTTTGCTTGCCTTGCTTGGTTTCCCTCTTTCCTGCCTATTCTGTGACCTAGCCTATGGACTTACACTAGGGACCTAGGAACCTATTAGCTCGGAACTGGACCTATTTTTTCTTGTTTGTTTGCCTGCCTTACCCTGGCTATTACTTGCCCTGCATTGATTTGATTGCCCTGTCTTGGGTTTTGCCTTCCGAGTCCCGAGCCTCGATCCGGGGGTGCTTATTTGGCGGTTTGCTGTCTCACATCTCACCGACAGTGTGCCTAATCCGGACATCTTTTAAATACCCACCAAGACCCCCGAGTCCCGGGTTCGTGTCTGGTTTTCCGCAGACAGAGTTTATTTGTTCTCGACAATTACAGTACACTGCAACACTACATATATCAACAAAGTAATAAAGACACTACTTGTTCGGCTTCGGACCTGCGCAACACGGAACATCGTCAGGTGCAGATCGGCCGCCGTCATGCACCGACGTCTTGCGGGGGATCATTGGAAGGCTGGACTGATATAGTCTTGCCCTGAATCACACAAAACAACACATACACGAAAGAGACAGGGAAAGGAAAAGAGAGAAGGGAAAGGGAGACTTGTTATTGTGCCATGACGGGACTGGGATGGAGAGACTCGGGGATGTCATTTCTCGATTCCAGCCATGGAGCATCAACAACCACAACAACGGCAACAGCGACGACAGGGGCAGCAGCGAGAGCAGCAGAAGCAGTATGGGCAGCAGCCACAGGGGAGGTCAGGCAGCTGGTGGCGCGATACCCGTCCAAAATGGCCGGTGACACGTACATCATCCAAGTGCTGCTGATCTTGTCGGTGACCTTTGCGTCGGTGAGCGTGCTGGCGACGCTGACGACGCTGTACTGGTTTGTGAGGATGCGGCGGAGTTTTCGGCATGAGTGAGTTGGGTTCCCGTCTCTCGGATTTTGGTCGTGGGTGTTTTTTGTGCGTTGTGCTAATGAATTTTAGGCTGGTCCTCCTGCTGATCAAGAGCGACTTCCTCAAGTCGGCTGTGCTGGTCCTCTTCGCCATCGTCAACCTTGTCCGCGGCACTGTCCACTCTGACTCGGCCTTCTGCCAGGTCACTGGCTTTGCCCTGGCTGTGGGCATCGAGACCTCTGACATCGCGGTGCTGCTCATAGCCGTGCACTCGCTCATGTACATCTTTCGCCCGCGCTCGGGACTGTACCCGTACCGCCGGTTCGCGTTTGTGGTGTTTTATTTGTATCCGCTGCTGGCCGCGTCGCTGGCGTTCATCAATGGGAATGGGTATGAGAATATGGGCCCGTACTGCTACTTGCGGACGGATCGGAGCTGGGCGCGGCTGGCGCTGAGCTGGGTACCGCGGTACATGATCACGGTGGCGATTGTGATTATTTACGCGTTTATTTATCTGTACATCCGCAAGCGGATGGGAGATTTTGGGAGGAGGCGGTCCGAGGCTATTCACTCGAGGGGGGGAGGAAGAGGAGGTGGAAGCGGAGGAAGGAGGGGAAGCCGGAGAGACTCGAACAGGACAGGATCGGTGTACAACGGGCTGATCCCGTCGTCGATGTGTTCACGCCGGACGTCGGCCACCGACACCATCGCCGCGGCCAAGGACCGGCTACGACCGGCGTCGTCACTGGCTCCGACCCGTCCGACAAGCGTCGACGCTCCGGATCCGTTCATCAAATGGGACTGGTCTGGCTTCGAAGCACGTCAGAGCCCGCGGAAACCAGCCGACGACACCAGCGACCTGATCGCGCCGAACTCGCCTAATTCACCCACTTTTCTATCTCCACCAGCCGCAGCACACACCCACACCCACACCAACACCCGCGCCCACCGACCCATCATCATGACCATCGGTCCATCAGCGACACCAACCGAAGACGAGACCGAGGAAGACGACCTGGGCGAACTCCGCCCTACCGAACGACGCCGCACCTTCTCCCTCCAATCCCGGCGCTCTATCCCCGAGCATCGCCACAACATCCCGCTGACGTCGCGGTCCTTCTCCCTCGACACAGCCATGGCAGCAGCCTCAGCAGCCGACACCCTCCTTCCATCGGCGGCAGACACAACAGCAGACACAACAGCAGACACGGCAACAATCGGGACAACGACCGAAGTTGACGCCGACGCACCCGATTCCTGTCCTATTCTCCCCTCATCGCCGCCTGCGTGCCTTATTACCCTTACGCCTCCGGGGGGGAAGCATACGACCACTACCGCCAACCCTAACCCTAACCCTGTCTCCCGCAGTCACAGCTACAGTCACAGCTACAGTCACAGCTACAGCCACAGACACAGCCAGACAACAACCCCCCACGACTCCTCCGACTACCCGGATTCCCGCACCGCTTCTCATTCCTACTACCACTACCACTACGCCAGCCACGGCAGCTACAGCTACCACTACTCCAGTTACGGCTCCTACGACCACACAGCCGAAGACGACGCCCCCGTGCGCACAAAAAACCACAAAAAAACCCTCCGCCAACTCCGTTCCTTATTCGCCTACCCCCTCGTATACGTCTGTGTCTGGCTGTTCCCTTTCATCTCCCATATTCTTGGGTATGACGATGATTCTGTTCGACATGTACATGAGTCTCAGATGTACCCCGCTGCCGGAACCGGAACTGGGACCGCAACTGGAACTGGAACTGGAACTGGAACTGGAACTGGGTTGGGGGTTGGGGCTGGATTTTCAGGGGGGAAGGAGTTGAGAGGACTGGCTGCGGGGTTAGCGGGGGGATTGGTTGGTGCTAGTGGGGATGAGCCGTTGACACAGGAACCGCCGCATTGGTTGTTGATTGTGACGTTGTTGAGCTTGTGTGTGCAGGGGGCGGTGGATTGTGGGTTGTTTATGGCGAGGGAGACGCCGTGGCGGTATGAGAGGGTGCAGCCGCAAGAGATTCCTGCCGAACAGGCACAGCAACGGCAGGGACAGCAGTCGCAGCAGCAGGGACAAGGACAGCATGGACAGGAAGGACAGCAGGCACAGCAGGCACAGCAGAGGGGGGGCCAGAACGGGTGTCCGTTGAGCGAGGGCAGGGTGATGGTGGGCACGTTCTGGAACGGGTTGAAGAGGCGATGGGGGTGGAGGGCTCAACAGGGCTGGGGGAGGTGGTGTGCATGGTGGGAGTGGGTTGGTGGGTGGTTGTGGGTTGTGGTTTCGTTAGTGGCCGGGAGGAGGAATAACAACAACCACCAAAACGGAAACATCACAACCACAGACGCAGGCACGGACACAGGCACGGACACAGGCAGGATAGGAACAGCGACAACAGGCGACACCCGACCCTGGGACCGCCGCCGAGTCGGCCGGAGCGGTGCAGTTGGCCGAACCAGGGAGGAAATGCTAGTTGATGGCCGGTTGGCGAGACAAAGAAGGGAAGGGGAGGTGGAGGACGAGAGGGAACGGAGGCGGATGAGGGGGATGGGCAACACGGGCAGGGGGACTGCGACGGTGGGGAGGGAAAGGGAATGGTGGGAGGCTTATGAGAGGGATGGGGTGGTCGGGGAGTATGATTCGGATTTTTGATGTTGATGTGGACGAGGGGAGTGCATTCAGCATTTTAGCGGGTGGTTGTGGTTGTGGGGGGTTGTTTTTGGTTTACATGTATGATGCATGCCACGCGGCTCTGTTTCCTTCTCCCTCTCTCTTTCCCTCTTTTTATTTTATTTTTCTACTATTTTCTTTTCTTTTTTTTTCTTTTTCTACTATTTTCTTTTCTTTTCTTTTTTTTTACTACTCATGTTTGTTGTCGAAGCGACCAAGTTAGAAGATACCCCGGTGGAAGAAGAGTTAGTTCCTGATTCTGCATTTGGGCGGGGGCACACTGGATGATGGCTGGACACGGTTTGCGCTGCGGTTGCGGTTGCATTGGGTTCCTGGGCGTTCAATGGGATGGATGCATGGTTGGGAAACGGGACGGGACGGACAGGTAGCATGACGGTCCTCATGTTAACATGAAGCTATTGTTTCTTGGTGATGTCGCATTTGTCTCGGTGCTGTGAACACGTACTTGGCGTTCTACCCTCGTAGGGTGAGAAATTGGGAGACCGGAGTGAGTCCTCAACGAGACAATTCCGCTCTCGGACGATAAAGTGCGGAGATGGGGACGATCGTACTTTGAGCAGCGGCCGCGTGAGCAAAAGAGTCTCAGAGAGATCACCACGGCGATTGCCAGACGATCGGCTTGGCGGAGATGATATCACACTGTCTGAGACGCCAACACATGCTGAGCATCCTTCGGCGATGCCGAGTCATCCGTACTCTGTTAAACAACTCTACGGAGTAACTGCCGTGACGATTAATGTCTATTGATTACCTAGCCCTGCTGTTGATCCAGCAAAAACTTGAGAAACACCTGGGCCATAAACACCCCGTCATGCTCCTGCTTATTCCGCGTCTTGCCGCTCGCGTACTCGGCGTCCGTAAGCACCCCCGACGCGTGCCGCAGCTCGAGGATCTCGTCCATGATGTCGTCGGTGAACTCGGGGTGGCCCTGGACCGTGATGACCTTGTTGGGGATGAGGAAGCCGTGGTTGGCGCACTTTTCCGTGGACGCCAGGAGTTCTGCGCCGTCGGGGAGCCCAAACACGATGTCTCGGTGCATTTGTTGGATTTTCTAAACAGTTAGCAGTGTTCGTTACTTTTGCAATAAAATAAAATAAAATAAAATAAAAATAAAATGAGAGAAATCAGAAACCTACCAAAACATCCCGTCCAAAAACCTCCCTCCCCCTCTCCGTCAACCCCGTCTCCGTCACACTCACCTCCCAACCCCCCTCACTCCTCCCCACCGTCAACCCCATCGCCCTGGCCACAATCTGATGCCCAAAACACACCCCGACAACCCTCACTCTCCCATCCGCCAGCGCCCGCCCCACAAACTCCACCAGCCCCAAAATCCACGCATCATCCCCAAACGCATTGTGCTTCGAACCCGAAACCAGCACCGCGTCGATGTTGTTCAGGTCTGGGTAGACTGTGGCTGGGTCGCCCGAGACGACGTCGTGGCCGGTGAGGGTCACGACGGAGTCGAGGGGGATGGGGGATACGGCGCGGGTGAGGAGATGGCGGAAGACGCCGCGGTAGCCGCCGTAGCGGGCGTTGGATGCCGGGACGGGGGTGTCGGCTTCGAGGATGGCGAGGCGGAGGGGCATGATGGTCACTGGTGTAGTTTTGGGGAAGAGCTGATGGAGAATGGTAAACGGTCGAAATCTGAGACGGCAAAATACCGGAGAAAGATCGGAAAATTTAAGGGGGGTTGATTTTGAAAATGACTTAAAAAATAACTGGCGGCTGTTCTGAGGCTTGGTTGACCCCGTAGTTGTGAGTGAACTCGGATGGAATCTCACTTCGATATCGGCGTTTATCTCGGCGCGGAGGTCGAGGTTGGGAGCGGCTTACGGAGATCCGAGTGCCTGATGACTCGTACAACCCTAACCCTGCGCCGAGAACAGCCGAGCCGACCGGAGCCGGAGCGGGCCAGGACCGTTAACGTGAGTGGGGTGTCCTAGGTTGTATGGAACCTGTAACTCACGACTGGAAACTTGTCTAAATTCAACGAAATTGTCGACATCCCTCTACCTGACTTTGACGGATAGTAGACCCGATTCTATTTGAGTAACTCGCAGCAAGTGGCATTTTCAGAGCCGGTAGGAGAGTGAGCAATTCATTCCCGACAGATTCTCACTGAAAGCCTGAACCATAATTCGGCCCTAATTCATGTCACTTTTAGTGATACTTGGGACGAACCTCAAACTCAACTTGCAAAACATTCAACCCGCAAACTCATCATGCCCCCAACCCGCCACTCACTCAAATCCTTCCTTCAAGCCGCCCGGAATGCCCTCCGCGCTCCCCCGTCACAGCGGCCGAAACCTCTGACCTTTGTCATCGGCAACGAGTCTGCAGGTAATAACCCACCACTCAACAACCCAACCCCAATATCATATCCTGAACTTAACTAACTCGTATGTAGACCTGGACTCCCTCTGCTCGGCCGTCCTCTTCGCCTACTTCCGCACCCACACGGCCCCCCACACCCTGCACATTCCTCTCTCCCACCTCCCACGTGCAGACCTCGCCCTACGCCCGGAACTGACCGCAGCCCTGGTACCAGCGGGCTTGAAACCGGATGATTTGCTCACCTTGACCGACCTCCCGCCGGTGGCAGATCGCAGCGAGGGTAAACAGGGAGTCGAAGATCCAGACGACGGGTTGTCACCACTACACCCCCAAGACACACAATGGCTACTCGTCGACCACAACGCCCTGACTGGTCAACTCGCCTCGCGTTTCGCAGACCGTGTAGTCGGCTGTATCGACCACCACGACGACGAGGGTGTCGTGCCTGCGCAGCGTGACTTGCCCCCGGGCAACCCACGCGTGATTGCCAAATGTGGGAGTTGTATGAGTCTCGTCGTGGATCGGTACCGGTCGCTTTGGGACGATCTCTCTTCTCTTCCCTGTCACGACGAGACAGCAACAACCTGCGACTCCCAACTCGCCCACCTCGCCCTCGCGCCCATGCTCATCGACACCGCGACGCTCATGTCGCAAGACAAAACCACCGAGACCGACATCCGTTCCGTCGAGTTCGCCGAGGCCAAAATTTCACCCCTAAAAACAACCCCCAATACCACCAACAACAACGACACCAACCCCCCCTCCTCCTACAATCGCGAAAACTACCACTCCCTCCTATCCCATCACAAACAATCCATCACCTCTCTCACCTACCACGACCTCCTCCGCAAAGACTACAAACGCTGGACCGAAGGCCGCCTCACCCTCGGCATATCCTCCATCGTCCGCAACCTAACCTATCTCTTCACCCACATCGACACACAAAACCGCACCGCATTTTTACATGTCCTTCGGCGCTGGGCACACGAGCAGGAGTTGGATGTTGTCGCTGTGATGACGGCGTCGAATATTACCGAGGAAGGGGAAGGGGACGGGGAAAGGGGGTTTAGGAGGGAGTTGTTGGTGTGGGGGGTGAGTGAGGAGGGGGGGATGGTGGTGAGGAGGTTTGGGGAGAGCTTTGGGGGGGTGTTGGGGTTGGTGAGGTGGGGGGTTGGGGAATTGGATTGTGATGGAGGGGATGAGGATGGGGGATTGAGGGTGGGATGGTGGCAGAGGGAGGTGAAGCACAGTCGGAAGCAGGTTGGGCCGATGTTGAGGGAGGTGATGAGGGATGGTGCGAGGTTATAAGGGTGGGTGTATAGTTTTGGTACTTGGGATTTCATGTTTTATTTGGGACATCGCTGCATTGGTATATTTGTATGTATACGTCTTTTGTTTACATTGTTGTACATATCATGTCGTTTCTGACCGACCCCTGACTATCTATTCCTCATCCTCTTTTCATAACCTAACCGACCGAGATCCATCTACCACGCCTGGGTCGCCCTGCCCTCCCCCGGCGCATCCAACACAAACCCATCCCTCTCCCTCCTCTTCCGCGCTCCCTCCAACTTCCTCCCCCAATACCTCTCCAAATCCAACTCCTCCCTCCTCCCCTCCGTCATCATCTGCACCACCACCGTCTCCCCCGTCTGCGGCACCCCAAACCCCGTCGTCCTCCCCTGCTCATCCCTCAAAACCACCTCCTGCACCGACCCCCCGACCATCCCCAAATTCACACACACCCACCCCGTACTAATCCCATCATCCCCCCCTCTCACCACCCCGGAAGTCCCCAACAACTTCGCCTTCCTTGCCAACCGTCTCAACTTCGTCTTCAGTTCATTCCTCCCCAGCAACCCATCCGCATCCCCCGCGATCCCCCGCCCGCGCAGCCAGCGGACGAGTCGGTCGGCAGACACGTGCAGGTGCCGCTCGCTGCGGGCTGTGGCGAAGAGCATGATGAGGCGGGGGCCGAGGGCGGGCGGGGGGTCGAGGGTGCGGAGGTCGAGGATGGAGAGGGCGTCGAGGCCGAGGTCGTCGGCGAGGTAGGGGAGGAGGAGGGGGAGGATCTTGGGGGGGGAGGAGGGGAGAGAGGGGAGCGTGGAGGGGGTGTGTAGGAGGGTTGGGTGCCGCGGGGGTTCGACTTGGAGGTACCAGGGTTTGTCATCTTTGTCTTTGTCTGGGGGGGAATCTGCTGAGGAGGAGGAACCAGATGTTGGTGTGTTTTCGACATCAGCACTGGGCTCTGCTGGGGCGAGCTCTTCGATGGAGGGCCCCCTCAGTAGATTGGGGGACGGCCGGAAAGCAGAGAATGCTGCTGTGCTTGTCCGAGGCAATAAAGAGGGTTGTGGTGACCTCGCTGTTGTCCTTGTCGATATTTGGTCTCGCGCCGCAAAAGTGGACATGAATGGACGGGCCGCAGATGCCCTGCACGCGGGGCAACGGGCAGCCCGCAAGATCGAAGCGGGTGCTGCGGATGGTCTTAACATGATGGGTTGTGGTTCAACGTTGTTGAGGAGAGTTCGAGAAGTCGTAAATTCGAGCCGCGTAAAACGCCTACAGGACAGAGTAAAGACGCTGAGACCTATGGAGTCGGGACTCAATGGCCTTCGCCACTGGCCCAGCGCTTGCAATGCTCAGTAAAAGTTGCAGTACTTTCAAAGCGGGATTGCGGGACTCGAGGCTCGTGCTACTCCACAGCTCAGGTGGAGCTCTCTTATCCGCCCAATCAGAAGCACGGAATCCAGATTTTTTTCTTCACAACGGCCCTCCACCTTGCGGCATGTCGATTTTTCTAAACTTTCGTCTTTTTAACCTCGTTCGGTTGACCAAAGCAACCGGCGATTCTTGTCTTTCCCATCGTCTTGCATGAGCTGTCCTCGGTTGACGACGAGTTGACCGCGACTTTCTTTCTCCGTGCGACTCGCCGGCTGTTTCTTCTTTTTTCCCTCGTTTCCCTTTATTTCTTCTTGTGTAAAACAAACCCTGTTATCTTAATGAATTGATTTTCTGCTTGTTCAGCAGATCCCCCTCCCCCGCCAGACACACAACCGGCCCCCTCTTCTCCCGGAACCTCGAGGCACCGGCACTGGCGCGCGGCCTCGGGACTTCCGTTCCTCTCTCTCTGACGATGCTTGTCCGCCGGACCGCCATTCGACAGCCTGTACCTGCTCGCTGCCTCGTATCGTCTCGACCCCTCCTCGGGTCTGCCTCGTCAAGATGCTCCGTTGCCCTCTTAGCTGAGAGCCGCCGGGTTCTGACCACAAGCAACGGCGGCCCGCGGCCTGGGAGAAAGACTGCTCCGCCCAAGGGCCCGGACAGCTTCGAGCGAAACATAGCCACTTCCGCCGGCAGCCCTCAAGTCACAGGGCATGATGTACCCTTCCGGGGTCTACCGGCCGGGCTAGCCCGCTCAGCCTACCGGTCAGGCGACGATGCGCCGAAACAACCCCTCTACTTGCTCCGGCCCTTCGCCCCGACCGACCCGCTGGTGCTTCAAGCACAGAAATCTGCCCCGCCACGACAACGCGTCAACCCGAACGGCATTCCCGGCGACTACGACGAGATGGTCGCCGTGTTCGAGGCCTGCCTTCAGGTCGGCAGACTGGACCGCGCCTCCCTGGTGCTCGCCCGGCTCAACAGGATCAACCTGGTTGACCCGGAACAAGTCATCAAACTGCACAACCAGTATCTAAAGGCCCGCATCGCCCAGCTCTCGGAAGAGCCCGAGAACAAGGAGCTCGGGGATGGACTCCACAAGTGGTTCGAGAAGCAGATCCGCAGCCCCGAGTTGCCGTTGAAGCCTATCACGGTTGCCTACATGCTCAAGGCGACTCTGCTCGCTTCCGAGGGCCCCCGCCGGAAGGTGTTGTTACAACGCTACATCGAACTGCTAGAGAAGAACAGCCATTCGGAACTTGTCGATCTCGGCAACGTTCTCAGCGATGAAGATCTGGCGGCTCTCTCCGCCGATTTTCCATCCCTGGACGTCGTGGCCACCGAGGAGGATTACGACGCCGGCCCTGTCGAGGAGCCTGACTTGGGTGACCGAGACGGCGACCGAGACGGTGACCGAGATGGTCCCATCCCCGGCCTTGACGGCCTGAAAGCAGGTGATCAACAGGTCCGCACACCCGAAGTTCTCAGCACCCCACAAAAGGGCCTGGGCCTCAAGTCTCTCAAAACGGCTCTCTCCCTGCTCTCCGAGCTGCCCCCGGGCCTGAACATTGCTTCGCTCTCCAACTCGCAGCGGCGCGAGGTCCAGGCCCGCTTGGAGAGGGACTGCGTGGATGCGGCCCTAGCCCGGTGGCGGGACGAGAACGAGGCACTCATGAAAATGGGCTTGAACTCGCAGTTGTCCGATCCTTCCCTCAACTCCAAATTGTTCCAGTGGCATCAAGCCCTGGAGGCCAGGTTGACCCACGAGCAAGAACAAGTCGACGTCTCCGAAAACCTCGCCAAAAAGACCGACACAGACATAGACCGCTGCATTTACGGCCCCCATCTGCTCCAGGCCCCGGCCAGCCGTCTGGCGGCCGTCACCATCCTCAGCATGCTCAGCACCATCGCCATGAACGGTGGCGAGAAAGGCGTGCCCGTGGCCGGTCTGGTGCAGAACCTGGCCAAGATTGCCGAGGAAGACATTCGCACCTACATCATGACCAAGAACCTTCGCTCAAGTAAGTTGATGGCGCGCTGGCAGCGGTCCGCTCGGCGAAGAATCCGCTATAACCGCCGCACGCCTCCGTCGACCGTACCGCTGACCACCCCGCCTGACACAGCTGCTGCAGCGAAGAAATCCGGTCTCGATATCGAACCCCCCGAGACCAACGAAACCCGGTGGCCCATCACCATCCGTACCAAGGTCGGCGCCGTCCTGCTGAGCGCCCTCATCGAGACCGCCAAGGTCGTGGCTGTCGGGCAGCACCCCGAGACAAAGGAAAGAATCACCCAGTTGCAGGCCGCCTTTACGCACGCCGTCCAGCTCAAGAGGGGGAGGAAGACGGGCGTGATCCTGCCGAACCGCCACCTGGTCGACCTCATGAAGCGAGAACCCCGCGGCGAGGCACTGGCCCGCCACTTGCCCATGGTCGTCGAGCCCGAGCCGTGGACCAAATTCGACAAAGGCGGCTTCGTTTCGTCCATTACCCCCATGATCCGGCTCAAGAACAACGAGATCGACCAGCGCATCTACGCCGAGGCCGCCATCGACCGCGGCGACATGGAGCAGATGATGCGCGGGCTGGACGTGCTGGGCAAGACGGCCTGGAAGATCAACCACTCCGTCTTCAACGTCATGCTGGAGGCCTGGAACACGGGCGAGGAGTTTGCGAACCTGCCAGCCCTGAACCCGCAGATCCCGATCCCGCCGGAGCCCGACTCGACCGACGACCCGATGAAGAAGCGGCACTGGCTCAAGGCTGTCAAGGCCGCCGAGAGCGAGAAGATCGGCCTGCACTCGGTGCGCTGCTTCATGAACTTCCAGCTCGAGATTGCGCGGGCCTTCCGCGACCAGACCTTTTACTTCCCCCACAACATCGACTTCCGCGGACGCGCGTACCCGATGCCCACCTACCTCAACCACATGGGTGCCGACCACATGCGTGGCCTGCTGCTCTTCGCCAACGGCAAACCGCTCGGCGAAGCCGGGCTCAAGTGGCTCAAGGTGCACTTGTCCAACGTGTACGGCTTCGACAAGGCGAGCCTGAAGGAGCGCGAGGACTTTGCGGTCGAGCACATGGAGGACATCTTCGATGCGGCCGACAACCCGCTCACGGGCAAGAAGTGGTGGCTCGAGGCCGAGGACCCCTGGCAATGCCTGGCCACCTGCTTCGAGCTGAAAGCCGCCCTGACGTCGCCGGACCCGGCCGCGTACGTCTGCCACCTGCCGGTGCATCAGGACGGCACCTGCAACGGGCTGCAACACTACGCCGCGCTCGGCGGTGACACGTGGGGTGCCACGCAGGTGAACCTGCTGCCGGGCGACCGGCCGGCCGATGTCTACGCGGCTGTGGCCGAGCTCGTGCAAAAGGGCATCGAGAAGGACAAGGCCGCGGGCCACCAGCTTGCGGCCTTTTTGGATGGCAAAATCACGCGCAAGGTCGTCAAGCAGCCCGTCATGACCAACGTGTACGGGGTGACGTTTATGGGCGCCAAGAAGCAGCTGCAGCGGCAGTTGGAAGACCTGTACCCCACGCTGGCGACCGACACCAACACCCCCTGGGGCATCTTCTCGACCTACCTGGCCGGCAAGGTGTTCCTGGCCATGTCGACCATGTTCCGCGGCGCCCACGACATCCAGCACTGGCTCGGCGAGATCGGCGGGCGGGTGTGCCGCGCCATCACGCAGGAACAGCTCGACCGCATCATCGACGCGCTGGGCGACGACGCGCGTTTCGGCAAGTCGCGTAAAACCTACGTCAGGAGGGTCGCGCTCAAAAACCCCGACAGGGCGGCCGAGAAGGAGCTGCAGGCCCAGTTCCGGAACACCGTCGTCTGGACCACCCCGCTGCGCATGCCCGTCGTCCAGCCCTACCGCAAGAGCGGCACCCGCCTGGTGTCGACCTGCCTGCAGGATCTGGTCCTGAGCAACGTCGACCGCGACGACCCGGTCAACCGCCGCAAGCAGCTCCAGGCCTTCCCCCCCAACTTCATCCACTCCCTCGACGCAAGCCACATGATGCTGTCGGCCCTCGAGTGCAGCGCCGCCGGCCTCACCTTTGCCGCCGTGCACGACTCGTTCTGGACCCACGCCGGCGACATCGACCGCATGAACACGGTGCTCCGCGACTGCTTCATCCGCATCCACAAGGAGGACGTCATCGGCCGCCTCAAGGCCGAGTTCGAAGCCCGGTACCGCGGCGCCATCTACCGCGCAAGCGTCGCCGCCAAGTCCCCAACGGGCCGCCTCATCACCGAGCACCGCAAGCTCAACAAGAAGACGGCGCGCGAAGAGCTCATCGACGAGCGCTGCCGGCAGAAACTCCTGAGCTCGGACGACCCGGAGGAGGTCAAGAAGGGGAAAGCCATGGTCACGCCCGCCAGCATCTTTGACGCGCACGCCACGCCGGACATGCTTCTTAACGAGGTGCAGCCGAGCGATTTGTTGGCTGATGCCGATGCCGAGACGCTGGGTGCAGCCATCGACGCCGATATGGACGGCGAGATGGATATTGAGAGCGACGCGGACCACGAAGATGGCGATGGCATGACGGCGTCAGCAGACGAGAATGAAGACGGGGCCACCGACGCTGATGCCGAGGCTGACGCCGAAGCCGAAGCCGATACTGAAACCTCAGCGGAAGCCGGCGCCGAAGCAGAAGCCGACCAAACCAAAGCAGACGGCGACATACGCAAGAGTTCCGACTACTTCTCAACAATGCTCGACAAGAAGAAATCTCCCAAGACCGTCCGGAAGCTCGAACTGTGGATGCCCATGACCTTCCCGGAGATCCCGGCCAAGGGCGACTTTGACGTGACTAAGCTTAAGGAGAGCAAGTACTTTTTCTCTTAGTGCTGTGTTTGCGCTCTTGCAGGTCGTTCAGCCTGCTTGTGTCTAACCACCCCCCTATATCTGTTGTTTTGTCTTGTATGTATGTACCATGAACAGGGGGGAAAAAGAAAGAAGGAAGGGGAAGAGCGGCTGCATTCTCACCCGGTGTTGTGGGGCTGTTTTTGTTTTTGTTTTGTTATTATGATGATCTCCATACCCCGGAGACAGGCGTTTGGCTATTTCGGTAGCGGTTCCTCTTTTTTACTTTCGACTTACATTTTTTTGGCATGATCACATCACATCACCGGCGGGGCGTTTGTGACGAAAAGATGAGACGCGCGCTGCGGGGGGTGGATTGGGCGGGTTGATGGGTGGGTGGTGGTTGGGGGATGGATGGTTTAGGGGGATGGATGCATTGCATGTGTATATGTACAGTACGTTAGATGAAACGATGAGAGGCAGGCCTGGGGTTGGGGCTTGTTGGTGTATCAAGATAAGATAAAAAGAGGAGAGAAAGAGAGAGAGATATAGATCGAGATGAATTATGAGTTGAAGATGGGTGTGTCTTGTTTGTGTGTGGTGTACGACATACGGCCTTGTGGGACACTATGAAATGGGGTGTTACCGGTTGTGTTGTGGCTTCCCTGAGAATGTGAACGTACGTACAGCTGACCAGAAGAAAGGACAAATAACCCGGATGAACCTCGGACTTTTTGCTGGTTATGTAGTTTGCCTCAGATAAATAAACATTACGGATACGACATTACGAATTAACATCTCGGTATTTTCATCGGCATCTTCAACACACCCCAAAACTTCCCTTCAAACCACCGATCCGATCTTACCTTCAACATCCAACGGCACTTCAAATCCCCCACAACCCCGATCTTGGCATGAACAACAACAGCAACCATGCCGAGAGTTGTGCCAACCGGATAAACTTCATTTCTTGTTTCTTGTCCTTTCTCTGCCCTTCGCTTACCGTTTGCATTATACGAACTCCCAACTCCCTTCTTGTGTACCAAGTATTGTGGTACAGCGTGTCCGTCGTGGCGTCCTGCAAGGGACGGAAGAGAGTTTCGCTTGGCGGGCTGGGAGGTGAACTTACCCGGTTGATGGGTAATGTAACCGGTGTGAATGGGGTGTGCTATTTTTGGTTTTGGGGGAAGGGGAGATTTGGTGGTCTGGGGCGTGATAGGCGCGCGGAAATATAATATAGGAAGCATCCGTACACGTGTAGGGGTTCTGGGGGCAAGGGGCATATCTGGCCGGATGGTCGGGGAGAATTGGTTCTCGGTGGGAATGGCAGGGGAGATATTGACCGCGTGAGAGAAGCAGGATAAACAATTGGCCTCGCGGAAGGATACGGATTTTCCTCCCTTTTTTTTTTCTTAGCAACCTGCAAGCCAACCTGCAAGCCACATACGCGCCAAGCAACCCAAGAAAAAAAAAGTTATAGTTTTTCCGCAACCGCCCAGGTTTTCGGAACCTGATATTCCTTTCCTCTTTTTCTTTCCCTTTCCTTTCGTCGTACTGCACACGATAACCTATCAGCCATCCATCCAGCCAAGCCTCTGGGCCAACGTCAAAGCTGAAAAGGGCATTCGTGGCTGGTCGGGCTGGGTTGGCTTTTTTTCGGGGTGCAACTGTGCAAGGTCAGAGTTTGTCCGTGTCAAGCGTAAGACGGGTAAAAGAGAGGTGTTGGTGATGGGGGAAGATTGAACGAAAGGAGGGTTGACGGAGGAGGTTGTCCGTCGGATGGCTCGGCGATGTGGGCGGTGAGTTTTGTTGGAGCGGATGGTTGGGTTTGGGGGGAAGAGGGTGAGAAGGAGGTTGTGAGAGAGGTATTTGAAGGGGAGGTTTTCTCTCTGGGTTGAGATGGTTGTTGGTGGTTTGTAGATTAAGTTGGATCTTATTTTCACTAACTTAGTTGTCACACTTTAGTTGAATCACTCACTTACATACATTGATCATTTGAGTCTCCACAGACAGCCAACCTCACAATGCAACTCACCCTCAAAAACACCCTCCTTTTCCTCGGTCTGCTCGGCCTCAGGTAAGTATTGTACCCTCCAAGGAACCCCGTTACTCACCCTAACTGTCCCAGCTCAGCAGCCCCCGCCCCCGAGCCAGCCATCACGAACCAGGCCACCTACACCGTCGGCCCCGTCCCGACCGGCCTCCCCAAGACATGCTCCAAGTATCTCGAGGACCCCAAGTTGTGCTACACCGCCACGACCACTGAGACCGTTGCTCCTTGTATGTCCTTCTGTCCCTTGATTACGCCATGCTGGTTGAGTCCCGGGGTTTGTGGACTCGCGGAGATCTCGAGCAGTCATGCAGGTTGTTGACGAGTAGGACAACTGACTTAACTGTGTTGATTACGTAAAGCAATCTGCCCCATGATCAAGTGTGTCGAGCCGACGGGCCATGTTGTTTGCCCGCCGTACATCAAGGTGACCACCGTCGAGGTGCCGTGCAGGTAGGTCTCTTACTGAAAAGAAGACTCAACTCCTAATCAATCATCGCTCCTTGATCCTAAATACCTTACTCGGGCAAGGCCCATCACCCTTTTCCCAACCTACCACTACATCTTCTTCACACCGTAGCTAACAACTCGCCAGCACCGATTGCTGCCCCAAAACCCCCACCGCCACAGTCACCGCAACCGCAGACTGCCCGGGCTGTACAGCCGAGTGTGTTGTGCCGACGACAACGGTGACGGCTACTACGGGAGTGTGTGGGGGGGTTACGGTGGGGCCGCTTCCTAGTGCTACGACGCATTAGGGACGACACATTTGAGGACGACGCATCAGCTTTATGAGTGCGGTGTGGTGTGGAAGGGGCTTGGGGGTTATGGTGGGGTGTTCTGTATATATGTTGACTGCTGAAGTTGTGAAAATGAGGGCAGAAAATTGGAGAATTTTGATATAACTCGGTTTAATCTTATTGTCTGATCTCCATGCTCTACACGATGTAAACATGTACATCTCAAACAGGTAGGAAATGGAGAACGTTGATAGAACTTGATTTGGTCTATTTGTTTGGTCTTCATACTCTACACCATGCAACATGTATTTACCATGTAAACACATCTACCGCACCTGCGCCCCCGTCAGCGAAGCGACCTTGCACACCCCCCCACTAGCAGTCACCAACTTGCCCAGCCCACTCTTCCCCTCCAACGCCTCAACCACCCCAGCATCAAACGCCACCTCCAGCCCCTCCGTCGTAGTAAACCCCGGCTGAAACGTCTCCCAAATCTTCTTCTTCGGGTTCAACACCTTCTCCGGCTCCCCCTGCCATCCCTCAAAGTACACCCTCTCGCCCGCCTTGGCATCCGCCGGCGGGTTAACCAATTCCACAGGCCCCTTATGATCGTCCACCTCCCCCTCCTTAATCCGCGGCGACGCAGCCAGCACCATAGCCGACGACTTGATCCCGCGCATCTTAACCGGCTTCAGGTTACACACAACCACCACCTTGCGGCCTTGCATCTCCTCCAGCGGCACCAATCCGTTCAGTCCAGAGCACACGGTGCGCACGACCTGGCCTTCGTGCTCCGTCGTGTCGTCCGTGCCGGCCGGGTCGCCCATGGCGATGGTCGAGACGTAGAGGGAGTCCGCTTCCGGGTGCTTGATCGCCTTCAGGATGTGTCCGACGCGGAGGTCGATCAGGCATGGGGAGAGAACCACGGGCGCCGGGGGAGCGGCGGGTTGCTTGGGGGCGCGTTCTTTTTTCTCTTTTTTGGGTTTCTTGCCCGCACCGCCTTCGCCGCCTGCCACGGCCGCGACGACTTTGTCTTTGGTCTCGGCGGCTTTGTCGGCGACAGCAGCAGCGGCGTCCTTTGTCCGGTCGACGAGGGTCTTGTTCTCTCCTCCAGCAGCACCGCCCGCACCCGCAGCGCCGGCACCTGCGGCAGCAGCCGCCGCAGCCGCAGCCTTCTCCTTCTTCAACCGTTCCTTCTCCGCCTTTGCATCCACGATCGGCTTCACCCACAAAATCTCCTCCACATCCACCTGCACCTTCTCCCCCTCCGCCAGCTTCAAACCACCCTCATACACGGGACTATTCTGCACAAAATCGACCAACCTCACAATATTCGGGCGTCCCCTCTCCCCCGTGCGTTCTTCCGCCGTCCATGTCTTGACCAACGGGGCTAGGGCTTTGTACAGGGCGATGTCGGCCTCGCTGGGCTTGGTGCCGAGCGCGGTGGTGCGTGTTGCGAGGTCGGTATTGAGGGCGTCGAGGTCGCTGGGGGAGGGGGATTGCAGGGTGGTGGTGGCTTTGGTGAGCCAGGTTTGGATCTCGGTGGTTTCGGAGGGGGTGTAGGTTTGGGTGGTGAGGGAGGCCATGATGATGGGTTTTGTGTGGTGGGAGTGTTGTTGAAGATGGGGTCGGAATCGAGTTTGAATTGCGGTTGTTGGGAATCGCACGAGACGCGCGAGGGAGATGCTTCGCAGGACGGGGGCCCGGCGCGCCGCAACTCGGAGGAAAGACAGTTTGGGAGGTTCTGTCGCAGGAGGGAATGCGACTGGGAAAGTTGACGTGAAGGTGAGCTTTCGCCGGTCGTGTGTGTGTTGAGCTTGGAGGGGTGGTGGGGTAAATTGACGAACAATTTTGGTTGGAAAAAAAGGCGGGGCAACTGCTGAGTCAAACGAGGGGCATTTTCCTCTCCTGGAAATCAGGGCAGAAACAAAAGTGGAGCACGAGTGTGGGCCTTAGCACGGAATTTTAATGGGTTTTGCCCCTGGCCCGTGACTGCGCGGGTCTTTGACGCGTCGTCGATTGTCTCCTGTGGCCCCCCGTCGCGTGGATCGCGTTACATTCGCCTCGGTTTCTGTCCGTCCACCCAACACCATCTTGGAGTGCACCCGTTGTGCTCGATTCTTGACAACACTCAATTCTTACAATTGGCCTTTTCGTGCCAAATTAAATAATTTCTAATTTCTCCCCGGTGAATCTAAACGTTCTGTCCAATCTGCGCGGAGTCAAACCTCCCTAATTTCAGCTCAAGGGAGACTCCGTTTGCCCAGCATGCCATATGCATTGTCCTCTTCCTCCGGCGACTCCCTCTCCCGACTGCCCACAAGCACCCCCTCCTCACCACCCCCAACCGCCCCCGGAAGCCCACCAAACAGGGCTGCAAACAACGACGACAAACCCAAGATGAGCTACACCAAACTCCGCGAGGAACAGATCCTCGCCGCCGAAGAAGAAAAAGCCCGACTCGAAAACAACCAAGCCGAAGACAAACGGCGCAAAAAGGGCCGCAACAAGAAGCACGGCGACCTCAGCAAGAAAGAGCGCGAGGCCAAAGCCAAAGACCTCGACCAGCTGCTGGCGCAGAGCGCGGCGTTCAGCAGTATCCTGACCAACAAGACCAAAGTGCTGGGGCGGGTGGGCACGAGCTTGGATGGCAAGACGATTGGCGAGCATGACTTGACGATGGCGACGCAGCCAAAGTGTTTGGTGGGCGGGACGATGCGGGATTATCAGCTCGAGGGGCTGACGTGGATGTATGAGATTTGTATTCAGGGGATGAGTGGGATTTTGGCGGATGAGATGGGGTTGGGTAGGTTTTTCTCCTTTTCCTTTTTTTTGTCACTACCTTAAGATTCAAGCTAACGGCCCAGGCAAAACGGTGCAAACCATCTCCCTCATCGCGCTCCTCCGCGAACAGGAAAACTACCTCGGCCCGCACCTCATCGTGGCCCCGCTGAGCACGCTGTCAAACTGGATGGACGAGTTCCGCCAATGGGTCCCGTCCATCCCCGTGGTCATGTACCACGGCACACCCCAACAGCGCAGCGACATCTTCCGCACGCAAATCACGCGCCATCTGCAGGGCGGGCGGCCGACGGATAAGTTCCCGGTGGTGTGCACGAGCTACGAGATGGTGCTGAAGGACCGCGCGGCGCTGTCCAAGATCAACTGGGAGTTTATTATTATCGACGAGGGCCACCGGATGAAGAATTTCGATTCAAAACTCTTCCGCGAGCTCAAGTCGTTCACCTCGGCCACGCGCCTGCTGATCACGGGTACCCCGCTGCAGAACAACCTCAAAGAGCTGTGGTCGCTGCTCAACTTTTTACTGCCCAAGATCTTCCGCGACTGGGAGGCGTTTGAGAGCTGGTTTGATTTCAGCGATTTAGAGGACGAAGAAGGCACCGAGGAGTTCATCGCCGACAAGACGAAGCAAGAGCTAGTCAAGAAGATGCATGTCGTGTTGCAACCGCTGCTGCTGCGCCGGGTGAAAGCGGATGTGGCCAAGTACCTGCCCAAGAAGCGCGAGTATGTGTTGTATGCGCCGATGACTAAGGAGCAGACGGATCTGTATAATGTCATTAATGACAAGAATATCGATACGCGGGCGTATCTGGAGAATAAGGTGGTTGAGCGGCTCACGAAGCCGTCGCCTAGTCGGAGCACGCGGTCGTCGAGGTCGAGCAGTGCCAGGGCGCCTGAGACTAAGAGGGTTGCGGCTGAGAAGGCGTCTGCGGTACCAGACAAAGCTATCCCTTCCAAGTCGAAAAGTGCAGCACCGGTAAAGAACGCATTCAGTCTGATGATGGGCAAGCCGCCTCCGCGCGGTCGGTCCAAGGTGGCCGAGCCGAAGGAACAAGAGGTCGTGGAACCGAAAAAGGGGGCTAAAAGAAAAAGCCCAGCGGCCGAGTCGCCGGCGCCGAAGAGCAGCAAGTCTAGCCGACAGTCGACTCCGGCCAGCGCGCGGGGCCGACCGAGGGGGCGCAAGTCGTATGCTGAGGCGGATTCGGACGATGATTTGCTGGATGACGACGAGTTTGAGGCCAAGCTGGCGGAAGAGTTGGATGGGGAGGTTAAGGTGGAGGAGGTGGTTACGAGTCAGGAGGACTTTGAGCGGGCGCAGACTCTTGAGGTTGCTAGTATGTTTTTTTCCCTTCTTTTGCTTCTCTTGTTGGCTGAGAAACACTAACAAGGTAGAACGCGAAATCTCCAACAAGAAACTGGGCAACCCCCTGCTGCAGCTCCGCCTCGTCTGCAACAGCCCGCACAACTTCTACAACCCCTGGGCCAGCGACACCGCACAGCCCATCGACGAGAGCATCGTGACCTCGTCAGGCAAGATGCTACTACTGGACCGACTCCTACCAGCCCTCTTCCAGCGCGGCCACAAAGTCCTCATCTTCTCCCAGTTCAAAACCCAGCTCGACATCATCGAAGACTACTGCACCGGCCTCCGCCACTGGCCCATCTGCCGCATCGACGGCGGCGTCGCCCAAGACGACCGGCGCGAGCAAATCCACGAGTTCAACACCAACCCCGACCGCAAGCTCTTCCTCCTGTCAACCCGCGCCGGCGGGCAGGGCATCAACCTCGCGAGCGCCGACACCGTGATCCTCTTCGACAGCGACTGGAACCCGCAGCAGGACCTGCAAGCCCAAGACCGGGCGCACCGCATCGGACAGACACGGCCGGTGGTGGTCTACCGGCTGGCTACCAAGGGCACAGTCGAGGAGGAACTACTGATGAGTGCGGATGCGAAGCGGCGGTTGGAGAAGCTGGTGATTAAAAAGGGGGGGTTCCGCACGATGGGGCAGAAGATGGATATGCGGGAGGAGGATCTGGACCGGGAGACGCTCAAGGCTTTACTGCTGAAAGATGGGCAGGTGTATAACTTGTCCGGGGAGGAAAAGGAGGTGCTGAGTGAGCGGGACTTGGGGGTGTTGTGTGATCGGAGTGATGAGGCGTATGAGCGGGCGGCTGTGGGAGAGGGGAATGCCGATGGGTATACTGTTATTGAGACGGGGGCGGGGGGTATTACCCGCAAGGGGAAGTAACAGACAAACGCCACTATCACGAGCACTAATATATATCCTCCTAGGCTAGGTCTCCAATACAGATCTACGTCTGACCCAACCACCTCGCCAAATCCCTCACCAAATCCCCAACCCAGTACATCCCCCCAGCAACCAGCGACAACCCCACCTCCACCAACCACCCATCCCTATCCTCCCCATACTCCCCTACCCCCAATCCCATCCACTCCTCCACAACCCCCACCACCCCCCTAGCCACCACCCACCCAAACCAAACCCCCCATCCGGCCCATACCAACCTCCAGTTCTCCCTCACTACCCTCATCCATTCCCGACCTGCCTCGGTGGCGACTTCGGCTATCCAGAGGGCTACTAGCCAGCTTATCCGCCATATTACTTTCGCTAGGCGCAGGCTGTAGCGGAGAGCGGTGCACAGCCCAGCGAGGCGGATATAAATACGCAATGGCGTGCCGAGCGTGGTATCAAGCAGCGAGGACAACCCTAGGCCGACTGAGGCAGGGAGGAGGGAGAGAAGGAGGAAGGTGAGGATATAAGTGAGGAGGAGATGGATTAGCGTGGGGAGGTTGTGCGGGGAGTGGGAGGGAGAAGGGTGTAAAGCGTGGAGGGTGGACCAGTACCGGCTGGGGGTTGTTAGAGGTCTTTGGCTTTTTCGGGGGGTTGGTTTGGGAGTTGGACTCTTGCTGCTCCTTCTCCTTCTCGTACTTGGACTTGGACTTGGACTTTTGCTGCTCCTCGTACTTGCGCTCTTGCTGCTCCTGCTCGTACTTGGACTCCTCTTGCTGCTCCTTTTCTTGGGGGGTGTTGTACCCGCAGCTGGACCAGCTGTGCTTGTGCCTGTGTCTGTGTCTGCTTCAGGGGTTGCTGTTGCTGTTGCTGTTGCTTCAGGGGCAGAATCAGGGTTAGGGTTAACTTGGGTATGGTGCTTCCTCTTAGACTCCCTCTTAGACTCCCTCTTAGACTCCCTCTTAGACCCCGTCTCCGTCTCCGTCTCAGTCCCAGTCTCAGAATCCCTCCCACAGCCCTCCCCAGGTAACCAATCGCCCCCCCTCGCCCTCAACACCTCCGGCACCATCCACGGATACGGATTCAATCTCAGCGCTCTCCACGCCCAATACAGCAGCAACTGGCCCAGGTCGCGGCGGTAGTAAGTAAATAAGAGGGTCAAAGTGATGACTAGGGAGAGGGTGTGATAGGGTGGGCTGGTGGTGGTGGAGTTTGCTGGGTTTTTTGGGTTTGTTTGGTAGGGGGTGGAGGGTGGGTAGGATGTGTAGGATGTGTAGCGGGGTTGATATCGTTCGCGAGGGGGGTATTGGTCATGGGGGAAGGGGGTTGAGGCGGTTCGGAAGTCGAAGCGGAAGGGGGGGTCGTCGTCGGGGAATGGATGGCGCTGCATTGTGGGGGTAGTGCTGGGCGGATGTGGTGTCGGTGGTGTTGTGGATGGTTCTCCTATTTTTTCTCCTTTTTTATTTTTTTGTCGCAGGTGGTAAGGGTGTTGGACTCTGATAGTGGAGACTTTATCGGAGAGGTGATCGTTAGCAAGACCGCATTGGGAAATATTCTGGAGATGGCGATTCCGGAAATGGCCGAGATTAACGTGGGCAGTCTCATATACGGACATGATGGTGTTTCTTTGTCTTTGTTGGTCTCGGGGCAGTACCACAGGACAGTCCTTTGATCGAGTCACGCTGAAGTTGTTCTTTGGGTACGGTATGGCCCTGAGAAAATAATTACTTAACTTACAAAATGGACTTACGAGTCTCAGATACCTATTAACTCAGGTAATTCAATACAGCCTTAGTCTCACAAAATTGAACAAAGTATGGCCAATTACCCATACACCCTTAAGACTCAAAGGCAGACAAAGACAACAAGACTCGCCGACTCGCATTCATTATCCTGTATTAATAGCCCTTTGTCCACCTCCTCACAAAACACTCCCCTCGCATTGTCTCATTGTCCCTCGTCAAACCACAAGTATAAGGCCAACCGCGCCAACTCCGAGCCATATCGAGTCGAGTCAGGTCAAAAAGACAAAATCAGGACAGCACACATGGCCTGATGAGACTCGCTCCGTGTGATGATCCATACAAAAAACCAATCTAATCACACCAACACAACAGCACAGCAACAATGAGAACTCGACCTAGAGAATCCCGTTCCGCATCCCCTTCTCCCCCATCCTCCCCCTCTACCCCCCGCTCCCCCCAACCCCCCCCTCCCAAACGCCGCCGCGCCAACGACAACACCCCCCTACCCATACCCGTCCCATCATCCCGATCACCCCCCCGCCGTACCCGCCGCGTCCGCCGCATCAACGGCCTCCCCAGCTCCGATCCCAACTCAGACCAGGGACAACAACACAATGCCGAACCCCTCCTCATGCTCGACGAAAACGGCCGCGCAGTAATCCAGCCCACGCCGCCGATCAAATTGATACGGGCGCGGGAGAGAGCGGCTGCGGAGGCGCAGGCGAGGGAACGGGAAAGGGAGAGGGAGAAGGTTAGGAAGAGACGGGAGAGGGAACGAATTAGGAGGGAGGAGAGGGAACGGGAGAGGGAGGAGAGGAGGAGGAATAGGGGGAAGGGGAAGAAGAAGAGGGTTAGTTGGGCTGGGGAGGGTGATGGTGATGGGAGTGGGAGTGGGAGTGGGAGTGGGAGTGGGAGTGGGAGTGAGAATAATACCTCCAGTAATACCGGGTCCGGTAACAATACCAGTTACAGTACCGGGTTCGGGAGCGGAAATACCAGCTCCGGTAATAAACATACCAACTCCGGTAATGCGGGCCACAATACACACGACCACCAAGACGACGAGAATGACCACGTCCACCCCCCCATCCTCATCGACCAGACCCCGCCGGCCCCGCGGCCCTTCCCCCCATTTGATGACGACCCCAATGAGCCGGTGGCTGTGGTTATTGGCAATGACGGACACCCGGTCAAGTTGTTGGGGATAAGCGACGACGACGGCGAGGGGGAGGAAGAGGGGGTAAAGAAGGAGGTGAAGAAGGAGGCGAGGGGGAAGTTAAAGAAGGGCGAGTGGATCTGTGGCACCGCTCGTCGGAATAACTTCAATCCCAGCAAGGTGTATTCCCTCAAGAATAAGCATGTGCCTAAGAAGGAGGAAGAGGAAGAGAAGGAGACGGATGCCTGGGACTGTGGCAATAGTGATGATTTGGTACTCGGGGCGGATGGTAGCTGCGGCAGTCGTCCCGTGGGGGACCAGCAGAACGCAGACCCCAGCTACCCTATCCCGTTGGACAACCCGGACAGCGGCTTCGACCCGGATACTACTCCCTTGGATGCGTATCACACCCCGCCCGCTCCTGTGTGCCCGCAGTGCCGTACTTGGTGTAATGGTGGGACTGTTTGGGGGTGTTTGAAGAAAGAGAAGGATGAGAAGGGTGTGCCGGATGGTGATGACGACGACGATGATGATAATGGTGAGGATGATAACAACGACTCCAAAAAGGCAAATCCCGACATCCGAACACCGGCTCTCCCATCAGGCTGGCCTGGCCGCTTCACTTCCCCAGGCCGCACTCCCTCTGATCATGGCGATGATGACAACAATGACGACGACGATGATGACTCGAGAAGAGCAAACCCCGATATCCCAACCCCGACTCTCCCTAGAGGTTGGCCCGACCGGTTCACAACACCACCACCGCCACCACGACAGTCACAATCCCAGCCAGGGCCTCCAATCCCCCCAATCCAGCCCCCTCTCCCGGTTTTACGCACTCAACCAGGCCCATTGCCCAAGAGAGAGCCCCAATCGCCAATCCAGTTCCGGCCGATCAACTGGAATCAGAGCCAAGATCGTCCCATAAAGAAGGAGTTCAGCGACGACGACAGCGACATCAGCGACGGATTTGGATACAGCCCACACCAACTCGGCGGCAGTGTTCCAGCACCGGCACGTCCCTCATACAGCCCAGACCGAAAAATAAAAAAGGAACCAACAAGCGATGATGAGGACGATAAAGAAGAGTTGGTAGACCTGCTCGAGAACCAGTTTGATGATGATACGTTAGCCGGTCCGATCCCCGGCGGGCCGAGTCTTATGCTTTCCCCCACGATTCCAGAGCGCACACCCAAGCTTGAAGACACATCGGAGCCTGAAGACACACTTGAGCCTGAGCCATCTCAACGGCACGGTCTCACCATGAATGCCCTGCGCTATCCCTCTCCGACAAGCAACCGCGCAAACCGCACAAACCAGAGTGATCCGCCTCCTTATCTACGACCGGGGACTCCTCCCAGACCTCGTCCGAGTAAGAGATCCCG